>NC_060196.1:1639277-1674277 GCF_021184085.1 Oncorhynchus gorbuscha | reverse complement strand
GGTCAAACAGGAAAGATATAACCCCACCCACTTTGCCAAAGCACAGCCCGCACACCACTAGAGGGATATCTTCAACCACCAACTTACCATCCTGAGACAAGGCTGAGTATAGCCCACAAAGATCTCCGCCACGGCACAACCCAAGGGGGGGCGCCAACCCAGACAGGATGACCACAACAGTGAATCAACCCACTCAGGTGATGCACCCCCTGCAGGGACGGCATGAGAGAGCCCCAGTAAGCCAGTGACTCAGCCCCTGTAATAGGGTTAGAGGCAGAGAATCCCAGTGGAAAGAGGGGAACTGGCCAGGCAGAGACAGCAAGGGCGGTTCGTTGCTCCAGAGCCTTTCCGTTCACCTTCCCACTCCTGGGCCAGACTACACTCAATCATATGACCCACTGAAGAGATGAGTCTTCAGTAAAGACTTAAAGGCTGAGACCGAGTTTGCGTCTCTGACATGGGTAGGCAGACCGTTCCATAAAAATGGAGCTCTATAGGAGAAAGCCCTGCCTCCAGCTGTTTGCTTAGAAATTCTAGGGACAATTAGGAGGCCTGTGTCTTGTGACCGTAGCATACGTGTAGGTATGTACGGCAGGACCAAATCAGAGAGATAGGTAGGAGCAAGCCCATGTAATGCTTTGTAGGTTAGCAGTAAAACCTTGAAATCAGCCCTTGCTTTGACAGGAAGCGAGTGTAGAGAGGCTAGCACTGGAGTAATATGATCAATTTTTTTGGTTCTGGTCAGGATTCTAGCAGCCGTATTTAGCACTAACTGAAGTTTATTTAGTGCTTTATCCGGGTAGCCGGAAAGTAGAGCATTGCAGTAGTCTAACCTAGAAGTGACAAAAGCATGGATTAATTTTTCTGCATCATTTTTGGACAGAAAGTTTCTGATTTTTGCAATATTATGTAGATGGAAAAAATCTGTCCTCGAAAAATCTGTCCTTCCCCTCTCTCTCCCTTCCCCTCTCTCTCTCCCTTCCCCTCTTTCTCACTCCCTTCCCCTCTCTCTCTCTCTCTCCCTTCCCCTATCTCTCTCTACCTTCCCCTCTCTCTCTCTGTCTCCTTCTCTCTCTCTCTCTCTCTCTCTCTCTCTCTCTCTCTCTCTCTCTCTCTCTCTCTCTCTCTCTCTCTCTCTCTCTCTCTCTCTCTCTCTCTCACTCTCCCTTCCCCTCTCTCTCTCTCCCCTTCCCCTCTCTCTCCCTTCCCCTATCTCTCTCTCCCTTCCCCTCTCTCTCACTCTCCCTACCCCTCTCTCTCACTCTCCCTTCCCCTTCCCCTTTCTCACTCTCCCTTCCCCTCACTCTCTCCCTTCCCCTCACTCTCTCCCTTCCCCTCTCTCTCTCTCTCTCCCTTCCCTATCTCTCTCTCCCTTCCCCTCTCTCTCTCCCTTCCCCTCTCTCTCTCTCTCACTCTCTGTCTCTCTTCCCCTCTCTCTCTCTCTCCCTTCCCTCTTTCCGTCTCTCCTTTCCCCTCTCTCTCACTCGCCCTTCCCCTCTCTCTCCTCTCCCTTCCCCTCTCTCTCACTCACTCTCCCTTCCCCCTCTCTCTCTTCCTTCCCTCTCTCTCTCCCTTCCCTTCTTTCTTTCTCCCTTTCCCCTCTCTCTTACCCTTCCTCTCTCTCTCTCCCTTCCCCTATCTCTCTCTCCTTCACCTCTCTCTCACTCTCTGTTCCCCTCTCTCTCTCCTCTCCCTTCCCCTGTCTCTCACTCTCCCTTCCCTCTCTCTCTCCCTCACTCTCACTTCCCTCTCTCTCTCTCTCTGTTCTCTCCTTCCCCTCTCTCTCTCCCTTCCCCCTCTCTCTCTCTCTTTTGCCCTCTCTCTCTTCCCCCTCTCTCTCCTCTCCCTCCCCTCTCTCTCACTCTCCCTTCCCCTCTCTCTCACCCACTCTCCTTCCAATCTCTCTCACTCTCCCCTTCCCTCTCTCTCTCTCTCCCTTCCCCTCTCTCTCTCTCCCTTCCCTCTCTCTCTCTCCCTTCCCCTCTCTCTCCCTCTCCTCTCTCTCTCTCTCTCTCTCTCTCTCTCTCTCTCTCTCTCTCTCTCTCTCTCTCTCTCCCTTCCCCTATCTCTCTCTCCTTCCCTTCCCCTCTCTCTGTTCCTCTCTCTCTCACTCTCCCTTCCCCTCTCTCTCTCACTATCCCTTCCCCTCTCTCTCTCTCCCTTCCCCTCTTTCTCTCTCTCCTTCCCCTCTCTCTCTCACTCTCCCTTCCCCTCTCTCTCACTCTCTGTTCCCCTCTCTCTCTCTCTCTCTCTCTCTCTCCCCTCTCTCCATCTCTCCTTTCCCCTCTCTCTCACTCTCCCTTCCCTCTCTCTCTCTCCTTCCCCTCTCTCCCTTCCCCTATCTCTCTCTCCCTTCCCCTCTCTCTCTCACTCTCCCTACCCCTCTCTCTCACTCTCCCTTCCCCTTCCCTTTCTCACTCTCCCTTCCCCTCTCTCTCTCCCTTCCCCTCTCTCTCTCCCCTTCCCTTCTCTCTCTCTCTCTCCCTTCCCTATCTCTCTCTCCCTTCCCTCTCTCCCCCTCTCTCTCCCTCTCCCCTCTCTCTCTCTCTCTCTCTCTCTCTCTCTCTCTCTCTCTCTCTCTCTCTCTCTCTCTCTCTCTCTCTCTCTCTCTCCTCTCTCTCTCTCCTTTCCCCTCTCTCTCTCTCCCTTCCCCTCTCTCTCCCTTCCCATATCTCTCTCTCCCTTCCCCTCTCTCTCACTCTCCCTACCCCTCTCTCTCACTCTCCCTTCCCCTTCCCCTTTCTCACTCTCCCCCCTTCCCCTCACTCTCTCCCTTCCCCTCTCTCTCTTCCCTTCCCTCTCTCTCTCTCTCTCCCCTTCCCTCTCTCTCACTCTCTCTCTCTCCTTCCCCTCTCTCTCTCCCCTTCCCTCTCTCTCACTCTCTGTTCCCCTCTCTCTCTCTCCCCTTCCCCTCTCTTCCCTCTCTCCTTTCCCTCTCTCTCACTCTCCTTCCCCTCTCTCTCTCACTCTCCCTTCCCCTCTCTCTCACTCACTCTCCCTTCCCCTCTCTCTCACTCTCCCTTCCCCTCTCTCTCTCTCCCTTCCTTCTTTCTTTCTCCCTTTCCCCTCTCTCTTACCCTTCCTCTCTCTCTCTCCCTTCCCTTCCCTATCTCTCTCTCCCTTCACCTCTCTCTCACTCTCTGTTCCCCTCTCTCTCACTCTCCCTTCCCCTGTCTCTCACTCTCCCTTCCCCTCTCTCTCTCACTCTCACTTCCCCTCTCTCTCTCTCTCTCTCCCTTCCCCTTCTCTCTCTCCCTTCCCCCTCTCTCTCTCTTTTTCCCTCTCTCTCTCTCCCTTCCCTCTCTCTCTCTCTCCCTCCCCCTCTCTCTCACTCTCCCTTCCCCTCTCTCTCACCCACTCTCCCTTCCACTCTCTCTCTCTCTCCCTTCCCCTCTCTCTCTCCCTTCCCCTCTTTCTCTCTCCCTTCCCTCTCTCTCTCTCTCTCACTCCCTTCCCCTCTCTCTCTCCCCTCTCTCTCTCTCTCTCTCTCTCTCTCTCTCTCTCTCCCTTCCCTCCTCTCTCTCTCCCTTCCCTCTCTCTCTCCCTCCCTTCCCTTCCCCTCTCTCTGTTCCACCCTCTCTCTCACTCTCCCTTCCCCTCTCTCTCACTATCCCTTCCCTCTCTCTCTCTCTCCTTCCCCTTCCCCTCTCTCTCCCTTCCCCCTCTCTCTCTCCTCCCTTTCCCCTCTCTCTCACTCTCTGTTCCCCTCTCTCTCTCTCTCTCTCTCTCTCTCTCTCCCCTCTCTCCGTCTCTCCTTTCCCCTTCTCTCTCACTCTCCCTTTCCCTCTCTCTCTCTCCCTTCCCCTCTCTCTCTCCTTCCCTCTATCTCTCTCTCCCTTCCCTCTCTCTCACTCTCCCTACCCCTCTCTCTCACTCTCCCTTCCCTTCCCCTTTCTCACTCTCCCTTCCCTCACTCTCTCCCTTCCCCTCTCTCTCTCTCCTTCCCCTTCCCCTCTCTCTCTCTCTCCCTTCCCCCCTATCTCTCTCTCCCTTCCCCTCTCTCTCTCCCTTCCCCTCTCTCTCTCTCTCACTCTCTGTTCCCCTCTCTCTCTCTCTCCCTTCCCCTCTTTCCGTCTCTCCTTTCCCCCTCTCTCTCACTCGCCCTTCCCTTCCTCTCTCTCCTCTCACTCTCCCTTCCCTCTCTCTCACTCTCCCTTCCCCTCTCTCTCACTGACTCTACCTTCCCCTCTCTCTCTCTCTCTCCCTTCCCCTCTCTCTCTCCTTCCCTTCTTTCTTTCTCCCTTCCCCCTCTCTCTCTCCCTTCCTCTCTCTCTCTCTCCCTTCCCTCTCTCTCACTCTCCTTCCCCCTCTCTCTCTCTCTCTCTCTCTCCCTTCACCTCTCTCTCACTCTCTGTTCCCCTCTCTCTCACTCTCCCTTCCCCTGTCTCTCACTCTCCCTTCCCTCTCTCTCTCACTCTCCCTTCCCCTCTCTCTCTCTCACTCTCCCTTCCCTCTCTCTCCCTTCCCCCTCTCCTCTCTCTCTTTTGTCCTCTCTCTCTCCCTTCCCCTCTCTCACACTCTCCCTCCCCTCTCTCTCACTCTCCCTTCCCCTCTCTCTCACCCCTCTCCCTTCCACTCTCTCTCACTCTCCCTTCCCCTCTCTCTCTCCCTTCCCCTCTTTCTCTCTCCCTTCCCCTCTCTCTCTCCTCTCCCTCTCTCTCTCTCTCTCTCTCTCTCTCCCCCCTATCTCTCTCTCCATTCCCTTCCCTCTCTCTCACTTTCCCTCCCCTCTCTCTCTCCCCTTCCCCTCTCTCTCTCTCTCTCACTCTCCCCTCTCTCCTCTCTCCCTTTCCCCTCTCTCTCACTCTCCCTTTCCCTCTCTCTCCTCTTCTCTCTCTCTCTCCCTTCCCCTATCTCTCTCTCCTTCCCTTCCCTCTCTCTCTCACTTTCCCTCCTCTCTCTCCTTCTCTCTCTCACTCTCCCCCCTTCCCTCTCTCTCTCACTCTCCCTTCCCTCTCTCTTCTCTCTCTCTCTCCTTCCCCTCTCTCTCTCTCTCCCTCCCCTCCTCTCTCTTCTCTCTCTCCCCTCTCTCTCTCTCTTCCCCTCTCTCCTCTCTCCTTTCCTCTCTCTCTCTCTCTCCCTTCCCTCTCTCTCTCTCACTCTCCTTCCCCTCTCTCTCACTCTCCCTTCCCTCTCTCTCTCTCCATTCCCCTCTCTCTCTCTCCTTCCCTCTCTCTCTCTCTCCTTTGCCCTCTCTCTCCCTCTCCCTCTCTCTCTCACTCTCCCTTCCCTTCTCTCTCTCTCCCTTCCCCTCTCTCTCTCTCCCCTTCCTCTCTCTCTCTCTCCCTTCCCCTCTCTCTCTCCTCCTCTCTCCCTTCCCTCTCTCTCACTCTCCCTTCCCCTCTCTTCTCTCTCCCTTCCCCTCTCTCTCTCACTCTCCCTCCCTCTCTCACTTCCCTCTCTCTCTCTCACTCTCCCTTCCCCTCTCTCTCCCTTCCCCTCTCTCTCTCTTTTTCCCCTCTCTCTCCTTCCCCTCTCTCTCTCCCCTCCCCTCTCTCTCCTCTCCCTTCCCTCTCTCTCTCACCCACTCCCCTTCCTCTCTTCCCCTCTCTTCCCCTCTCTCTCTCTTCCCTTCCCCTCTCTCTCTCTCCCTTCCCCTCTCTCTCTCCCTTCCCCTCTCTCTCTCTCTTCCCTCTCTCTCTCTCCCTTCCCCTTCTCCTCTCTCCATTCCCTCCCCTCTCTGTTCCCCTCTCTCTCTCACTCTCCCTTCCCCTCTCTCTCTCACTCTCCTTCCCCTCTCTCTCTCACTATCCCTTCCCTCTCTCTCTCTCCTCCCTCTTCCCTCTCTCTCTCTCTCCCTTCCTCTCTCTCTCCCTTCCCCTCTCTCTCTCTCTCCCCTCTCTCTCTCTCTTTCCCTCTCTCTCTCTCTCCTTCCCTTCCTCTCTCTCTCTTCCCCCTCTCTCTCTCTCTCCCTTCCCTCTCCTCTCTCTCTCTCCCTTCCCCTCTCTCTCCCTCCCTTCCCTCTCTCTCACTCTCCCTTCCCTCTCTCTCCCTCTCCACTTCCCTCTCTCTCTCCCTATCCCTTCCCCTCTCTCTCTCTCCCTTCCCCTCCCCTCTTTCTCTCTCCCTTCCCCCTTCTCTCTCTCACTCTCCCTTCCCTCTCTCTCTCTCTGTTCTCCTTCTCTCTCTCTCTCTCTCTCTCTCTTCCCCTCTCTCTCTCTCTCTTCCCTCTCTCTCTCCTCTCTTTCCCTCTCTCTCTCTCCTCCCTTCTCTCTCTCTCTCCTTCCCTCTCTCTCTCTCCCTTCCCCTCTCTCTCTCACTCTCCCTACCCCTCTCTCTCCCTCTCTCCCTTCCCCTTCCCTCTCTCTCACTCTCCCTTCCCCTCTCTCTCTCCTCTTCCCCTCTCTCTCCCCCTCCTCTCCCTCTCTCCCTTCCTCTCTCTCCCTCCCTCTCCTTCTCTCTCTCTCTCCCTTCCCCTCTCTCTCTCCCTTCCCCTCTCTCTCTCTCCCTTCCCTCTCTGTTCCCCTCTCTCTCTCTCTCCTTCCCCTCTTTCCGTCTCTCCTTTCCCCTCTCTCTCACTCTCTCTTCCCCTCTCTCTCACTCTCCCTTCCCCTCTCTCTCACTGACTCTCCCTTCCCCTCTCTCTCTCCCCTTCCTTCTCTCTCTCTCTCCCTTTCCCTCTCTTTCTCTCTCCCTTCCCCTCTCTCTCTCTTCCTTCCCCTATCTCTCTCTCCCTCCCTCACCCTCTCTCTCACTCTCTGTTCCCTCTCTCTCTCTCTCCCTTCTTCCCCTGTCTCTCACTCTCCCTTCCCCTCTCTCTCTCACTCTCACTTCCCCTCTCTCTCTCTCTCCCTTCCCCTCTCTCTCTCCTTCCCCTCTCTCTCTCTTTTCCCTCTCTCTCCTCCTTCCCCTCTCTCTCCTCTCCCTTCCCTCTCTCTCTCACTCTCCCTTCCCCTCTCTCTCCTCTCTCTCTCCCTTCCCCTCTCTCTCACTCTCCCTTCCCTCTCTCTCTCTTTCCCCTCTTTCTCTCTCCCTTCCCCTCTCTCTCTCCTTCCCCTCTCTCTCTCTCTCTCTCTCTCTCTCTCCCTCTTCCCCTATCTCTCTCTCCATTCTCTTCCCCTCTCTCTGTTCCACTCTCTCTCTCTCTCCCTTCCCCTCTCTCTCTCCTCCTTCCCCTCTCTCTCTCACTATCCCTTCCCCCTCTCTCTCTCTCCCCCTCTTTCTCTCCTCTTCCCCCCTCTCTCTCTCACTCTCCCTTCCCCTCTCTCTCACTCTCTGTTCCCCTCTCTCTCTCTCTCTCTCTCTCTCTCTCTCTCTCTCTCTCTCTCTCCCTCCCCTCTCTCTCTCTCTCCCCTCTCTCTCACTCTCCCTTTCCCTCTCTCTCTTCCCTTCCCTCTCTCTCCCTCTCTCCCTTCCCTTCCCCTCTCTCTCTCTCTCCCTTCCCCTCTCTCTTCTCCCTTCTCTCTCTCTCACTCTCCCCCTTCCTCTCTCTCTCTCTCTCTCCCTTCCCACCTCTCTCTCTCCATTCCCCTCTCTCTCTCTCCTTCCCCTCTCTCTCTCTCCTCTCTCCTCTCTCTCCCTCCCTCTCTCTCTCTCACTCTCTCTCTCTCTCTCTCTTCCCTCTCTCTCTCTCTTCCCCCTCTCTCTTCCCTCTCTCTCTTGCCCTCTCTCTCTCCATCCCCTCTCTCTCTCAATCTCCCTTCCCCTCTCTCTCTCCCCTTCCCCTCTCTCTCTCTCACTCTCTCCCTTCCCTCTCTCTCCCTTCCCCTCTCTCTCCCTTCCCCTCTCTTCTCCTCTCCCTTCCCGCCTCTCTCTCTTCTCCCTCTCTCTCTCTCTCCCTCTCTCTCTCTCTCTCCTCCCCTCTCTCTCACTCTCCCTTCCCCTCTCTCTCTCTCACTCTCCCTTCCCTCTCTCTCTCTCCCTTCCCTCTCTCTCTCCCTTCCCCTCCCCTCTCTCCCTTCCCCTCTCTCTCCTTTCCCTCTCTCTCTCTCTCTCTCTCTCCTATCTCTCTCTCTCTCTCTCTCCTCTTCTCTCCTTTCCCTCTCTCTCTCCCTTCCCCTCTCTCTCTCTCCTTCCCTTCCCCTCTTCTCTGTTCCACTCTCTCTCACTCTCCCTCCCTTCCCCTCTATCTCACTCTCCCTTCCCCTCTCTCTCTCACTCTCCCTTCCCCTCTCTCTCTCCTTCCCCCCTCTCTCTCTCCCTTCCCCTCTCTCTCTCTCTCCTCCCCTTCTCTCTCTCTCTCTCTCCCCTCTCTCTCTCTCTTCCTCTCTCTCCGTCTCTCCTTTCCCCTCTCTCTCTCACTCTCCCCTTCCCTCTCTCTCTCTCCCTCTCCCCTATCTCTCTCTCTTCACCTCTCTCTCTCACTCTCTGTTCCCCTCTCTCTCTCTCCCTTCCCCTCTCTCACTCTCCCTCTCCCCCTTCCCTCTCTCTCTCTCCCTTCCCCCTCTCTCTCTCCATTCCCCTCTCTCTCTCCCTTCCCCCTCTCTCTCTCTCTCCTTTGCCCTCTCTCTCCCTTCCCCCTCTCTCTCTCACTCTCCCTTCCCCTCTCTCTCTCTCTCCCTTCCCCCTCTCTCTCTCCTTTGCCCTCTCTCTCTCACTTCCCCCTCTCTCTCACTCTCCCTTCCCCCTCTCTCTCACTCTCCCTTCCCCTCTCTCTCTCACTCTCCCTTCCCCTCTCTCTCTCACTCTCCCTTCCCCTCTCTCTCTCACTCACTCTCCTTCCCCTCTCTCTCTCCCTTCCCCTATCTCTCTCTCCCTTCACCTCTCTCTCTCTCTCCCTTCCCCTCTCTCTCTCACTCTCCCTTCCCTTCCTCTCTCTCTCTCTCCTTTGCCCTCTCTCTCTCACTTCCCCCCCCTCTCTCACTCTCCCTTCCCCTCTCTCTCTCTCTCCCTTCCCCCTCTCTCTCTCTCCCTTTCCCCCTCTCTCTCCCTTCCCCCCTCTCGCCCTCCCTTCCCCCTCCCTTCCCCCTATCTCTCTCCCTCCCCTCTCCCTCTCTCTCTCCCTCCCCCTCTCTCTCTATAGAGATTATTCACGTCAAATGAGTGTATTGTCTAACGTCTGTGGAAGATAGCAGATATTTGTTCAGATATTTGACTTTAGTCATTTTGGTATGATGCACCTTCTAAACCGGACTGCTGACATTTACAAACTGATTGAATTGTATTGACAGACTAACAGAATGCTCAAATAGTTTATGAAGCCCAGAATTTTTCCAGGTGGATCCAGGCAATACATGAAAACAAATAGTATATATATATATATATATATATATATACAGTAGCAGTCTAAAGCTTGGACACAGCTTCTCATTCAAGGGTTTTTCCTTTATGTTTACTATTTTCTACATTGTATAATAATAGTGAAGACATCAACACTATGACATAACACATATGGATTAATGTCATAACCCCCCAAAAAGTGTTAAACAAATCAAAATGTATTTTAGATTTTAGATTCTTCTTCGACCCTTTGTCTTGATGACAGCTTTGCTGTTCTACAACTTTTGACCGGTAGTGTATTTATTTATGTTCGTCTGTTGTTGTGTGTCTTTGTTGATGTTGTGATGTCATGTTGCTCATTCTGCTTAGTAATGTTATACATAACATAGATCAGGCATTGACGATGTAAGCCCCCCCCTCCCCTCCCCTCCCCTATCATCACCACCCTGCACAACAGAGCGACATACACACACTCAGCACCAGCACCCACAGACGCCGATTGATTTCAACGGAAATCAAAGTCACATGCGGATCGAACAACAGAGGGCGCGGGAGCACCGAGGAGGCAGCGTGTGTCGACGCTGCCGGAATGCTAAAGACACAAATCCTCCTGCTACCAATGCAGCACGGAGAGAGAGAGAGAGAGAGAGAGAGAGAGAGAGAGAGAGAGAGAGAGAGAGAGAGAGAGAGAGAGAGAGAGAGAGAGAGAGAGAGAGAGAGACGAGTTACCATGTTGTCCCATCCCTCAGAGCCGCGCTTTAACGGCTGTCTCAGCATACTGTACATGACCTGCGTCTCCCTCACAGCGTTATGAATGGAGTGGAGACCGGGGAAGCCCCCCGCCCCTCCTTCCCCCACTTCCGGACCGAATCCTGGTGGGTTGGGGGTAACATTGTCGGCCCTGACTGGACCGGGCCTGGTATAATTTAATTAAAGGGAAAGAAACCAGGAGAGCTGGAAGGAGGGAAGGGGGCATTGGGATTGTGGTTGCGGTGGGATGGAGGACAGAGAGAGAGAAAGAGAGAGAGAGGTACTGCAGGTAAAGCCTTATCTCTCTCCTCTTCCCTCCGCGACGCCTTTTGTTGCGTTCTGTAGCCTAGCGGTACACTGCACGAGAGGAGCCGGTTGCTGCATTGCGCTCACCGAGCAGCGCGTGCTGCGGGTCAGCCCGCGGAGATAGAGAGAGTCTGTGGCTGTAACGTCTTCAGTATATATAGTGTGTGTGTGTGTGTGTGTGTGTGTGTGTGTGTGTGTGTGTGTGTGTGTGTGTGTGTGTGTGTGTGTGTGTGTGTGTGTGTGTGTGTGTGTGTGTGTGTGTGTGTGTGTGTGTGTGTGTGTGTGTGTGTGTGTGTGTGTGTGTGTGTGTGTGTGTGTGTGTGTGTGTTTAGTGCCGCAGTCAGACAAAAGAAAACGCTACTTCATTATTCTACAGGGAACAACTATACCAAACAAGAACTATACTGCAACGATTCTAACCGACTGACTCAAATATTGACGAAAATAAAACAAACTATTCAAATATAATACTTACCCTTTTACAGGCCTAATCATGTAAAATGAAAATATATATTATTATAAATTATTAAATAATATCCTTATTATTATTATTAGTCTATATGTTTGCCCTTCGACCTTTAGCCACAGGGGTCATATCGTGTATTCATATAAATCTGATAGCTGTTACTATGAGACGTCATCAGAGAACCACATGCCGCCGGATGAATGATGACATTCAGATGAGCTGTTGTGGGTCATAACTGGATAAAGAAGTCTCAGTCATTATTAAAACGTGTGTGTTTGTGCCGGTATTACGTTAGTGGGGCGATTTCCATTTAAACCCCAGTCCCCGTAGCCTGTCCAACGCTGGCTGGCAACCGTACAACACAATAAAATAAAATGCCGATTGTGCAGAATACGTTCCCATTATATTCCTCTGACAACCAATATCCCTTCCTTCCCTGCATCCTCTTTGTGAATAAAGATATTCCCCTCATCTCATCCCACCCTGAGCCACGTAAACGCCACATTGAATCTAGTGCAGTGACAGCGAGGAGGATAGGTCTGTTACCGATACACACACACACGCACACACCGTGAGCGACACAACACTGCCTCTCGTTCCGTTCTCCCGTTTCAGCTGAACGATCAAGTTACGTGGCTAGGGAAATGTTGCAGTGAAGAGTGAGAGAGAGAGAGAGGCGGAGAGAGAGAGAGAGAGAGAGAGAGAGAGAGAGAGAGAGAGAGAGAGAGAGAGAGAGAGAGAGAGAGAGAGAGAGAGAGAGGGGGAGAGAGAGACTGCAGCATCATTTCAGATCAGGCAGAAAGCAAGCCACGCGCGCACATGCAGTGCAGTAGAACGTGCAGGTGAGAGAAAGAAAAAGAGGGAGAAGGCGAGCGTGGAGAATGAACGATGGAATGCAGGACTCTTGGAAAATACGCATTTTCTCTCGGTTCATGACCGAAACATCCTCGCGAACGCACAAGGAATTATAATTGACCGGTTTGTTGACTTCGGGATCTCTTTTGCTTTTTAAAAAAAACAAGGGTTGCTGATGTGAGCGAGCTCCGGTTTACGGTTTAGATTATTATTCCGTCCCGGGAAGTGGCTGTGAAAAGCACTATTGTCTTGTGAAGTTCCGTGAAGGCATTCGACCAACTGCTTGGCACGTTGCTTCACTGCGGGGAAAAACACACGCGTAGTTCAGACTCATACCGGGGAGCGAGAGGTAAGAAACCACAATTAAACTCTAAACGATTACCGGACGATATCAAATACTTTACTTTTAAACCGATTGTGTTACGCTTTGTGGATGTAAATATTTTTTCACAACATTAGTGATTCGGGGTCCTGAGACAGAGTCGTGTACAGTTTTCTTTGTGGAAGTGCTGCATTGCAGTTTCTCTTCAACTCGTCAAAACCGCCGAGAGAGCCCCTCGGTCCCCCGGAACGCGACCGGAATTAAGCGAAATTACTAACGGACTAATATAACTGATACGAGAGTCCTCAAGAGAGGGAGAAACGGAATACGTCTCCATCATAAAAAGAGAGAGCGAGAGAGAGTCAAGTGGATTAATTAACGTGAGTGGATGATTTGGTTTCTCTCTTCTTGCTGGATGGATTTGCTGATATCTTTGTGCTCTGAACATCCCAGCGAGACTTAGAGGAAGTTTATTTTTAAACCCAAAATCTCAACAATAAAGAGAAAGACAAAAGAATAGAGAAAACAGAGATCCTGACTGAAACAGAGATATCCAACCCGATCACATTAACCACAGAGAGTCTGATCTGCAGTGTGTTATTAGAGTGCTGTGAAGCTTTCCTGAACCCCAGGCAGCGGAACTGCCAAGAGAGAGAGAGAGAGAGAGGGGGAGAGAGGGAGGGGGAGAGGGAGAGAGAGAGAGGGGAGAGTGGGAGGGGGAGAGAGAGACGGGGGAAGAGTGAGAGAAAGAGAGGGAACAAAGATATACAGCCCAGATAGACACATTAACGACAGAGAAGGAGGGAAAGGTAGAAATATAGATACCCAGAGAGAGAGAGGAAAGAGACAGGGAGAGAGAGGAATAGAGAGAGAGAGAGAGAGAGAGAGAGAGAGAGGGGAATAGAGAGAGAGAGAGAGAGAGAGAGAGAGAGAGAGAGAGAGAGAGAGAGAGAGAGAGAGAGAGAGAGAGAGAGAGAGAGAGAGAGGGGAAAGAGACAGGGAGAGAGAGGAATAGAGAGAGAGAGAGAGGGGAATAGAGAGAGAGAGAGAGAGAGAGAGAGAGAGAGAGAGAGAGAGAGAGAGGAGGGGAACGGCGGGAGCCATGCGGAGGACAGGGGTAGGTGTCTGTGGTGGAGCAGTGTTCTCCTGCTCGGTAACGCTAACTGGACCGGGGGAGTTCCACCTCCTAGTCCTTCTCCTACTAACGATGACTCAGCTCCCGGTCGCTGACTCGGCTCTCCGTTACCGGGTGGCTGAGGAGGGCCCCGCAGACGTTATGATCGGTAATGTGGCTGCCGACCTCGGCCTGTCCGCGGGCACCGGCTCCGGAGATGTCACATTCGCCCTGGAGAGCGGCTCGGAGTTCTTCAAGATTGATAACGTTACCGGGGAGCTGACTACCGGGCAGCGGAGGATTGACCGGGAGAAGCTGTCCCAGTGTCAGATGATCTTCGATGAGAACGAGTGTTTCCTGGACTTCGAAGTGTCTGTGATCGGTCCGCTCCAGAGTTGGGTGGATCTCTTTGAGGGCCGTGTGGTCATCACCGACATCAATGACAACACTCCTTCGTTTCCGTCGTCAGTGCTGACATTATCTGTCGAGGAGAACCGTCCAATAGGCACGCTGTATCTGTTACCCACGGCGACGGATCGCGACTTCGGGCACAATGGGATTGATCGTTATGAGTTGATTCAAGATGGCAGCTCTTCCGGGTCGGCGGGGTCAGGGTTGGGGTCAGCGAGGAGAGCAGCCGGGGGGCCTATGGGAAGAGCGGATGGAACAGGAGGAGGAGGGGATAGGAGGAGAGGAGCATTGGATAACAACGGAGGAGGTGCAGGAGGAGGTGCAGGAGGAGGTGTGAGGAGCAGTGTGTTTGAGCTCCAGGTCGCCGACACGCCCGACGGCGAGAAACAACCGCAGCTGATCGTGAAAGGCCCTCTGGACCGTGAAGCACGCGACTCGTATGAGCTGGTTCTACGGGTCCGGGACGGTGGGAACCCTCCTCGCTCTTCCCAGGCGCTCCTCCGTGTCGCCATCACCGATGTCAACGACAACAGGTAGGATGAAAACGTAGTCTCGTGAAAAGCATGAGCTGAGGCACACCCAAAAATGTTAGTAGAGGTGCTGACTAATGGAGAGTAAACTGTCTAAAAAGTTGGATTGGTTTACCCATTAAACTAAAGAGCTGGAATAGTAGCATCAGCATAGAGAAACACTAGCTAAATTAGCATAGAGCACAACTGGCTAAATTAGCATAGAGCACAACTGGCTAAATTAGCATAGATCACAACTGGCTAAATTAGCATAGAGCACCACTAGCTAAATTAGTGTAAAGCGCCACTAGCTAAATTAGTATAAAGCACCACTAGCCAAATTAGCATAGATCACCACTAGCTAAATTAGTATAAAGCATCACTAGCTAAATTAGGTTGAAAAGCACAAACAATGTTTTCTAAATACATGGTATTTCTTTATGGACAACAGCCCGCGCTTCGAGAGAGCCATCTATGAGGCCGAGATGGCGGAGAATGCGCCTCCCGGAACCCCCGTCCTCCAGGTGCGCGCGTCGGACCGCGACGTCGGCGTCAACGGACAGGTGGAGTACGTCTTCGGCGCTGCCACGGAATCTGTCCGCCGTCTCCTCCGACTGGACGAGGCTACCGGTTGGCTGAGCGTCCTCCACAGGATTGACCGGGAGGAAGTGGCCCAGTTACGGTTCACGGTTACGGCAAGGGATCGCGGTCAGCCGCCGCGCACCGACCGGGCGACCGTAGTCCTGGTGGTCCGGGATGAGAACGACAACGTTCCGGTCGTGGAGATCAGGAAGATCGGACGGATTCTGGTGAGGGACGGAGTGGCGCTGGTACCGGAGAATGTTCTGGTGGACACGCCGGTGGCGCTGGTTCAGGTGTCAGACCGGGACCAGGGGGAGAACGGAGCGGTGACCTGTACGGTGGTCGGGGACGTACCGTTCACCCTGAAACCAGCGGGAGAGACGGCGCTCCTGCCACTGCCCGCGGACGACGCCTTCGACAGGTGAGATGAAAACACATTGATCTGTTTCGAGTTTATTTTATTTTCATTTATAAAGTTAAGTTCAGAGTATTCCAGCACGGCGCACCGAGAGGCTGAAATAGTATTGGAGCATCAACGTACAGCACCATAACATAAACCTGACAGATACGTTTAGCTGAAATTCACAAAAATCACATACGTTATGTTAATTTGAGCCATATAAATTCAAAATGTCCTATATTTAGATTTTGCGATGTAACTCTCCTTCCACAGGAGGAAGTAATTATATTGATTCATTTCTTTGTAATTTTCCGTTAATATTGAACCTTGTTTCCTTAGAAACCGTAAGAAGTATTTCCTCCACACGTCGGCCCTGTTGGACTACGAGGCCACTAAGGAGTACAGCGTGACCATCGTGGCAGTCGACTCCGGTTCCCCGTCTCTCTCCAGCAACAGCTCTCTCATGGTCAGGGTAGTGGACATCAACGACCACACTCCTGCCTTCGCCCAGGCCGTGGTGGAGGTCCACTTTGCCGAGAACAACCAACCAGGAGAGCGTGTGGTCACCGTGGTTGCGGCGGATTCCGATTCCGGGAAGAATGCAGAGATTGTGTATTCGTTGGATCCGTCCGTTAACGGCCTGTTCTATATTGATGCTGATAATGGGGATATCCGTGCGACGGGGGTTCTGGACCGGGAGGTCAGGGAGAGGTACGAGTTCCAGGTGATCGCCAGGGATAAGGGATTCCCCTCGCTGCAGGGGTCGGCCACGGTGGTAATCATGGTGACCGACCGCAACGACAACACTCCCAAGTTTGTTCAGGAAGTGTTCACGTTCTACGTGAAGGAGAACCTCCTTGCCAACAGCCCAGTCGGCATGGTAACGGTAACAGATGCGGATGAGGGTGAGAACGCGGAGCTGAGTCTTTTCGTAGAGATGGAGGAAGAAGAAGGAGAAGAGGTGGAGGGAGGAGGAGGGGAGAAGAACAAGGGAGTAGGAGAGGAGGGAGGAGGAAGAGGTGAAGACACGTTCTCCATAGAGAACAACACAGGGACGATCTTCTCCTCCGTGGCCTTTGACCGGGAACGCCGCTCCACCTACACCTTCCGCGTCCGGGCCGTCGACGGTGGGGCTCCGCCTCGCTCCGCCACGGCGACAGTCTCCCTCATCGTAACTGATGAGAACGACAACGCCCCCTCCGTGACCTCACCCACCAACGATTCCTACACCCTCCTCCCCCCGGCCTCCTCCACCCGGACCATCGTCAGAACCGTGGCCGCGTCGGACTCGGACTTTGGCCGCAACGCTGACCTGCGCTTCTCCCTGGTAGGAGGGAACCCCTTCAGGCTGTTTGAGATCGGCCTGGCCAGTGGAGTGATCACCGTGGCAGAGCCCCTAGAGAGGAGACACAGGGGGCTGCATCGCCTGGTGGTCAGGGTCAACGACAGTGGAGAGCCGTCGCTCTGCGCCACCGCGCTGGTCCACGTCTTCATCAACGAGAGTCTGGTCAACGCTACACTGGTGGACGCACAGGTAATTATGAATATGTCTTTGGATGTGTCCTACATGGCACCCTATTCCCTATGAAGTGCACTACTTTTGACCAGCCCCCCCATTGACTCTGGTCAAATGTAGTGCACTGTGTAGGGAATAGGGTGCTATTTGAGACCCCTACATACTGTACATGCATACCTCTTCTCTATTCCGTTCTGACTTTGGTGACATTGAGTCCATGTGTTAAGGCCTTACTGTTCTATACAGGCTATATTTACACTTCTCCTGCTCAATAGCTTAGAATGGACCAATGCAATGCACCAGCTTATAATGGAATGGTAGGGATCGATTAGAACAACTTAGAATGGAACAGTAGAACAAATGAAAATGGAATTCTAGAATGGAACAAATTAGAATTGAACAATAGAATGGAATAAATTAGAATGGAACAACGGAATGGTATAATGGAATGGGGCCGCTCAGAGTGGGACATCATTTCATCTTTTAATAAGAACAGTGTAGACCAGACCAGAGCAATAGAGGGCAGACAAATGGATGGATCGAATCAACCTATTATCACACTTCATTCAACTGCTCAAAGGGCTTGGTGATTAGTTAATTAGTTTGATCAGGTGTGCTAGTGTTGGGATAGAATAAAGACGTTTAAGTTAAGGAGACCCCAGGTCAAGGTCTGAGTTGACACATGAAACTGCGGTCCAGACGTTCTCCTGGTACAGGTTACGGGGTTAGGAAAACTCCTGGCTATGAAGAAACATTTCCATCTAGTTTCTCATTGGCCAACTTGTGACTCCTACTGATAAAAACATGAGTTGAGTCATTTTCTGCTGCGTTGCCATTTCATTCACTAATCACTTTGGCATCCTTCCACCACTCTCTCTCTCACACACACACACACACACACACACACACACACACACACACACACACACACACACACACACACACACACACACACACACACACACACACACACACACACACACACACACACACACACACACACACACACACACACACACACACACACACACACACACACACCTTGGCATCATTTCACTGTCAGAGAGAATTCCTTGTGCGTTGGAGGCAGTAACACAGATAACGTCTTCATATCTGTGTCTGTGACCATTAAACTTTGATATCCTTCTAGTCCATTACTGTGTATTGAGAGCTGTGCTCTGCTGGGCTGTTCCAGTCAAACCAAACTGTCTATGGTGTAATGTCAAGGAGTTCTAGATTACAACATGCTTCCAACACCATTCTATTGTGTTCTGGTTCCACTCTACAATTCTATCGCAATCAAACGTCTGGTTCTTTTTGTTGCAACTGAACCTGTCCCAGGCATAACTCTGTGCCCTTGTTATAGGCTTCAACCTGGACCTGGAGTTCTCCTTAGTTTTCAGCCATAACAAGGGCCCAGGGTGTTTCATGTTTAGGTCACAAGGTAATGAATAACTCCTGTCCCTAAAGCTACACCGCTAACTAAAGCTACACCGCTAACTAAAGCAGCATCGCTAACTAAAGCTACACTGCTAACTAAAGCAGCACAGCTAACTAAAGCAGCATCGCTAACTAAAGCTACACTGCTAACTAAAGCAGCACAGCTAACTAAAGATTCACCGCTAACTAAAGCTGCACCGCTAACTAAAGCAGCACAGCTAACTATAGCAGCATCGCTAACTAAAGCTACACTGCTAACTAAAGCAGCACAGCTAACTAAAGATTCACCGCTAACTAAAGCTGCACCGCTAACTAAAGCAGCATCGCTAACTAAAGCAGCATCGCTAACTAAAGCTACACTGCTAACTAAAGCAGCACAGCTAACTAAAGCTACACTGCTAACTAAAGCAGCACAGCTAACTAAAGATTCACCACTAACTAAAGCTACACCGCTAACTAAAGCAGCACAGCTAACTATAGCAGCATCGCTAACTAAAGCTACACTGCTAACTAAAGCAGCACAGCTAACTAAAGATTCACCGCTAACTAAAGCTACACCGCTAACTAAAGCAGCACAGCTAACTAAAGCAGCATCGCTAACTAAAGTTACACTGCTAACTAAAGCAGCACAGCTAACTAAAGATTCACCGCTAACTAAAGATACACCTCTAACTAAATCAGCACTGCTAACTAAAGATACACCGCTAACTAAAAATACACCGCTAACTAAAGTCACACCACTAACTAAAGATTCACCGCTAACTAAAGCTACATCGCTAACTAAAGCTGCACCGCTAACTAAAGCTACACCGCTAACTAAAGATACACCGCTAACTGAAGCTACACCGCTAACTAAAGCTACACCGCTAACTAAAGCAGCACCGCTAACTGAAGCTACACCGCTAACTAAAGCTGCACCGCTAACTAAAGATACACCGCTAACTAAAGATACACCGCTAACTAAAGATACACCGCTAACTAAAGCTACACCGCTAACTAAAGCTGCACCGCTAACTAAAGCTGCACCGCTAACTAAAGATACACCGCTAACTAAAGATACACAACTAACTAAAGCAGCACCGCTAACTAAAGCTACACCGCTAACTAAAGCTACACCGCTAACTAAAGATACACCGCTAACTAAAGATACACCGCTAACTAAAGCTGCACCGCTAACTAAAGCTACATCGCTAACTAAAGCTGCACCGCTAACTAAAGCTACACCGCTAACTAAAGATACACCGCTAACTAAAGCTACACCGCTAACTAAAGATACACAACTAACTAAAGCTACACCGCTAACTAAAGCTACACCGCTAACTAAAGATACACAACTAACTAAAGCTACACCGCTAACTAAAGCTACACCTCTAACTAAAGATACACCGCTAACTAAAGCTGCACCGCTAACTAAAGCTACATCGCTAACTAAAGCTGCACCGCTAACTAAAGCTACACCGCTAACTAAAGATACACCGCTAACTAAAGCTACACCGCTAACTAAAGATACACAACTAACTAAAGCTACACCGCTAACTAAAGCTACACCTCTTAACTAAAGATACACCGCTAACTAAAGATACACCGCTAACTAAAGATACACCGCTAACTAAAGCTACACCGCTAACTAAAGATACACAACTAACTAAAGCTACACCGCTAACTAAAGCTACACCTCTAACTAAAGATACACCGCTAACTAAAGATACACCGCTAACTAAAGATACACCGCTAACTAAAGATACACCGCTAACTAAAGATACACCGCTAACTAAATCTACACCGCTAACTAAAGCTGCACCGCTAACTAAAGCTACACCACTAGCTATTCATTGTATCGATATCAAGAGAGGCACAGCACTACCTGCACAGTGAAACGGTTCTGGTGTTTAAAGCTAAGCAGTACAAACCTTGGTGCAGCAGAGCGGAAGACTCCTGTGGGAGCTGGGGGAAGGGAGGGGGGGAGGGAGGGAGGGAGAGATGTGTCAGGATGGATGATGAGGCACTGCTAGAGCTAAAGTGGTAGTGCTGCATTCTCCTGTTGAACACTTACAAGGAGACACACCCACAGGATTGCAGGAATGCACACACACACACATGCTGCATATAC
The DNA here is from genome assembly GCF_021184085.1 of Oncorhynchus gorbuscha. Classification (NCBI taxonomy): domain Eukaryota; kingdom Metazoa; phylum Chordata; class Actinopteri; order Salmoniformes; family Salmonidae; genus Oncorhynchus; species Oncorhynchus gorbuscha. Next base: position 1,654,337 of record NC_060196.1, on the reverse strand, counting down.
ACACACACCTAGCATGCACACATACACACACATAGCAGAGACACACACACACACCCACACACAGTGTGCTAGAGGCATGCTCAGCAGAATGTGAATGGGACAGAAGAAGACTGCAGAACAGCGAAGAACAGAACAGAACAGAAACAATAAGAGGAGAACAGAGAAGATCAGAGGAGAACAGAGAAGACCAAATCAGAGGAGAACAGAGGAGACCAAATCAGAGGAGAACAGAGGAGAACAGAAGAGGAGAACAGAGAAGAACAGAGGAGACCAAATCAGAGGAGAACAGAGGAGACCAAATCAGAGGAGAACAGAGGAGAACAGAAGAGGAGAACAGAGAAGAACAGAGGAGACCAAATCAGAGGAGAACAGAGGAGAACAGAGGAGAACAGAGAAGAACAGAGGAGACCAAATCAGAGGAGAACAGAGGAGAACAGAGGAGAACAGAAGAGGAGAACAGAGGAGAACAGGAGAACAGAGAACAGATGAGAACAGAGAACATATGAGAACAGAGAAGAACAGAGGAGAAAGGAGAACAGAGGAGAACAGAGGAGAACAGAGGAGAACAGAGGAGAACAGAGAACATATGAGAACAGAGAAGAACAGAGGAGAAAGGAGAACAGAGGAGAACAGAGGAGAACAGAGGAGAACATATGAGAAAAGAGGAGAACAGAGGAGAAAGGAGAACAGAGAACAGATGAGAACAGAGAACATATGAGAACAGAGAAGAACAGAGGAGAAAGGAGAACAGAGGAGAACAGAGGAGAAAGGAGAACGGAGGAGAACAGAGGAGAACAGAGGAGAACAGAGAACATATGAGAACAGAGAAGAACAGAGGAGAAAGGAGAACAGAGGAGAACAGAGGAGAAAGGAGAACGGAGGAGAACAGAGGAGAAAGGAGAACAGAGGAGAACAGAGGAGAAAGGAGAACAGAGGAGAACAGAGAACAGATGAGAACAGAGAAGAACAGAGGAGAAAGGAGAACAGAGGAGAACAGAGGAGAAAGGAGAACGGAGGAGAACAGAGGAGAAAGGAGAACAGAGAACATATGAGAACAGAGAAGAACAGAGGAGAAAGGAGAACAGAGAAGAACAGAGGAGAAAGGAGAACAGAGGAGAACAGAGGAGAAAGGAGAACGGAGGAGAACAGAGGAGAACAGAGGAGAACAGAGAACATATGAGAACAGAGAAGAACAGAGGAGAACAGAGGAGAACAGAGGAGAACAGAGGAGAACAGAGGAGAACAGGAGAACAGAGAACAGAGGAGAACAGAGGAGAACAGAGAACATATGAGAACAGAGAAGAACAGAGGAGAACAGAGGAGAACAGAGGAGAAAGGAGAACAGAGGAGAACAGAGGAGAAAGGAGAACAGAGAACATATGAGAACAGAGGAGAACAGAGGAGAACAGAGGAGAAAGGAGAACAGAGGAGAAAGGAGAACATATGAGAACATATGAGAACAGAGGAGAACAGAGAAGAACAGAGGAGAACAGAGGAGAACAGAGGAGAACAGAGGAGAACAGAGGAGAAAGGAGAACAGAGAACATATGAGAACAGAGAAGAACAGAGGAGAACAGAGGAGAACAGAGGAGAAAGGAGAACAGAGAACATATGAGAACAGAGGAGAACAGAGGAGAAAGGAGAACAGAGGAGAACAGAGGAGAAAGGAGAACAGAGAACATATGAGAACAGAGGAGAACAGAGGAGAAAGGAGAACAGAGGAGAACAGAGGAGAACAGAGGAGAACAGAGGAGAACAGAGGAGAAAGGAGAACAGAGAACATATGAGAACATAAGAACAGAGAAGAACAGAGGAGAACAGAGGAGAACAGAGGAGAAACAGAGAGAACAGAGGAGAACAGAGGAGAAAGGAGAACAGAGAACATATGAGAACAGAGGAGAACAGAGGAGAAAGGAGAACAGAGGAGAACAGAGGAGAAAGGAGAACAGAGGAGAAACAGAGAACAGAGAGAACAGAGGAGAACAGAGGAGAACAGAGGAGAACAGGAGAACAGAGGAGAACAGAGGAGAAAGGAGAACAGAGAACATATGAGAACAGAGGAGAACAGAGGAGAACAGAGGAGAACAGAGGAGAAAGGAGAACAGAGAACATATGAGAACAGAGGAGAACAGAGGAGAAAGGAGAACAGAGGAGAACAGAGGAGAAAGGAGAACAGAGGAGAACAGAGGAGAAAGGAGAACAGAGGAGAACAGAGGAGAAAGGAGAACAGAGAACATACGAGAACAGAGAGAGAACAGAGGAGAACAGAGGAGAAGAGGAGAACAGAGGAGAACAGAGGAGAAAGAGGAGAAAGGAGAACAGAGAACAGAGGAGAAAAGGAGAACAGAGGAGAACAGAGAACAGAGAACATATGAGAACAGAGAAGAACAGAGAAGAACAGAGGAGAAAGGAGAACAGAGGAGAAAGGAGAAAGGAGAACAGAGAACATATGAGAAAGGAGAACAGAGAACATATGAGAACAGAGAAGAACAGAGGAGAACAGAGGAGAACAGAGGAGAACAGAGGAGAACAGAGGAGAAAGGAGAACAGAGGAGAACAGAGGAGAAAGGAGAACAGAGAACATATGAGAACAGAGGAGAACAGAGGAGAAAGGAGAACAGAGGAGAACAGAGGAGAAAGGAGAACAGAGGAGAACAGAGGAGAAAGGAGAACAGAGGAGAACAGAGGAGAAAGGAGAACAGAGAACATATGAGAACAGAGAAGAACAGAGGAGAACAGAGGAGAACAGAGGAGAAAGGAGAACAGAGGAGAACAGAGGAGAAAGGAGAACAGAGAACATATTAGAACAGAGGAGAACAGAGGAGAAAGGAGAACAGAGGAGAACAGAGGAGAAAGGAGAACAGAGGAGAACAGAGGAGAAAGGAGAACAGAGGAGAACAGAGGAGAAAGGAGAACAGAGAACATATGAGAACAGAGGAGAACAGAGGAGAAAGGAGAACAGAGGAGAACAGAGGAGAACGGAGAACAGAGGAGAACAGAGGAGAAAGGAGAACAGAGGAGAACAGAGGAGAAAGGAGAACAGAGAACATATGAGAACAGAGGAGAACAGAGGAGAACAGAGGAGAAAGGAGAACAGAGGAGAACAGAGGAGAGAACAGAGAGAGAACAGAGGAGAACAGAGAACAGAGGAGAAAGGAGAACAGAGAACATATGAGAACAGAGAAGAACAGAGAAAGAGAACAGAGGAGAACAGAGGAGAAAGGAGAACAGAGGAGAACAGAGGAGAAAGGAGAGGAGAAAGAGAACATATGAGAACAGAGGAGAACAGAGGAGAACAGAGAGAACAGAGGAGAAAGGAGAACAGAGGAGAAAGGAGAACAGAGAACATAGAGAACAGAGGAGAAAGGAGAACAGAGGAGAACAGAGGAGAAAGGAGAACAGAGAACATATGAGAACAGAGGAGAACAGAGGAGAAAGGAGAACAGAGGAGAACAGAGGAGAAAGGAGAACAGAGGAGAACAGAGGAGAAAGGAGAACAGAGGAACAGAAACAGAGAGAACAGAGGAAACAGGAGAACAGAGAACATATGAGAACAGAGGAGAACAGAGGAGAAAGGAGAACAGAGGAGAAAGGAGAACAGAGGAGAACAGAGAGAACAGAGAGAACAGAGGAGAAAGAGGAGACAGAGGAGAACAGAGGAGAAAGGAGAACAGAGAACAGAGAGAAAGAGACAGAGAACATATGAAGAGAGAACAGAGAAAAGAGAACAGAGGAGAACAGAGGAGAAAGGAGAACAGAGGAGAACAGAGGAGAAAGGAGAACAGAGAACATATGAGAACAGAGGAGAACAGAGAACAGAGAACAGAGACAGAGAACAGATGAGAACAGAGGAGAAAGGAGAACAGAGAACATATGAGAACAGAGGAGAACAGAGGAGAAAGGAGAACAGAGGAGAACAGAACAACAGAGAGAAAGGAGAACAGAGGAGAACAGAGGAGAACAGAGGAGAACAGAGGAGAAAGGAGAACAGAGAACATATGAGAACAGAGGAGAACAGAGGAGAACAGGAGAACAGAGGAGAACAGAGGAGAAAGGAACAGAACAGAGAACAGATGAGAACAGAGAAGAACAGAGGAGAACAGAGGAGAACAGAGGAGAAAGGAGAACAGAGGAGAACAGAGAACATATGAGAACAGAGGAGAACAGAGGAGAACAGAGGAGAAAGGAGAACAGAGGAGAACAGAGAACATATGAGAACAGAGGAGAACAGAGGAGAACAGAGGAGAAAGGAGAACAGAGGAGAACAGAACAGAGGAGAACAGAGAGAACAGAGGAGAACAGAGGAGAACAGAGGAGAAGAGGAGAACAGAGAGAACAGAGGAGAACAGAGAACATATGAGAACAGAGGAGAACAGAGGAGAAAGGAGAACAGAGGAGAACAGAGGAGAAAGGAGAACAGAGAACATATGAGAACAGAGAAGAACAGAGGAGAACAGAGGAGAACAGAGGAGAAAGGAGAACAGAGGAGAACAGAGGAGAACAGAGGAGAACAGAGGAGAACAGAGGAGAAAAGAGAACAGAGGAGAACAGAGGAGAACAGAGGAGAAAGGAGAGAACATATGAGAACAGAGGAGAACAGAACAGAGAGAAAGGAGAACAGAGGAGAACAGAGAACAGAAAGGAGAACAGAGGAGAACAGAGGAGAGAACAGAGGAGAACAGAACAGAGAACAGAGGACAAAGAGAACAGAGAACATATGAGAACAGAGGAGAACAGAGGAGAACAGAGAGAGAACAGAGGAGAACAGAGGAGAAAGGAGAACAGAGAACATATGAGAACAGAGGAGAACAGAGGAGAACAGAGGAGAACAGAGGAGAACAGAGGAGAACAGAGGAGAAAGGAGAACAGAGAACATATGAGAACAGAGGAGAACAGAACCAGGCAACATAAGAACAATATAATGGAACAGCGAAGAGGTGATGAATGGAACCAATACAATATAATCTACTAAAACAATAGACAGTTATCCTAACCAATACAATATAATCTACTAAAACAATAGACAGTTATCCTAACCAATACAATATAATCTACTAAAACAATAGACAGTTATCCTAACCAAGTCCATTCAGTGATATCAATGTATTGCATGTATTTAGCCAGGATTTAGCCACACCATAACAGTTGGCACTGTTTTCCAGGGATTCCTTTTTTAAACTGTTATTTACTGAATGTAATACAGTGAAACAATTGAACAGTCGAACCAACCACCGTTATAAACTCATGAACCAATACAATCGAGTCTACTCTGACAATGTGATGTATTGTCTTGTAGAACAATGGAGCAGGACCTTAGTGTGGCTTGGGCAAATTGCTTTTCAAACTGTGTCACGTTAACTTGCAAATTAAACTTCTTGAACAAGAGAGAGATGGGATAATGTGTAAATCGTATATTGAGTGTTTTAGGGGTAATGTGTAAATCGTATATTGTGTGTTTTAGGGGTAATGTGTGAATCTTATATTGAGTGTTTTAGGGGTAATGTGTGAATCTTATATTGAGTGTTTTAGGGGTAATGTGTGAATGTGATATTGAGTGTTTTAGGGGTAATGTCTGAATCTTATATTGAGTGTTTTAGGGGTAATGTGTGAATCTGTGATATTGAGTGTTTTAGTGATAATGTGTGAATCGGTTATATTGAGTGTTTTAGTGATAATGTGTGAATCGGTTATATTGAGTGTTTTAGTGATAATGTGTGAATCGGTTATATTGAGTGTTTTAGTGATAATGTGTGAATCTGTTATATTGAGTGTTTTAGGGGTAATGTGTGAATCTTATATTGAGTGTTTTAGGGGTAATGTGTAAAAACAATAGACTGTGATATAATGTGATGTTTTAGTGATAATGTGTTCAAGAATTACCTTATATTAACATGTGTTCAAGCATTAGCTACATTATTAACATGTGGTTCAAGCATTACCTACATTATTAACATGTGGTTCAAGCATTACCTACATTATTAACATGTGATAATGTTAATACATTATAACATGTAGTCATTGGATTAGAGACAATGGTAAGACTAGTCAGTGTTTAGAGACATGCTTAAACTGGTACTAGTCAGTGTGGTTAGAGACATGGTAAGGTACTATATTGACTGTTTTAGAGTGAAGGTAAGGGTACTGTGTTATAGACATGGTAAGGTACTATAGTGACTGGTTAGAGGTAATGGTTACTAGTTAATGTTAGAATCATGAGTGTTTTAGGTACTAATCAGTACTGGTTTTTAGTGACAGTGATAAGTGTGACTGTGAATGGTTATATTAGTCTTTTAGTGGTAAGGTACTTTGTCAGTATTGTGAGACATGTTACTAGTCAGTATGGTTAGAGACATGGTAGTAAAAGTCAGTACTGGTTAGAGACATGGTAAGTACTAGTCAGTATTGGTTAGAGACATGGTAAGGTACTAGTCAGTATTGGTTAGAGACATTTCCTGGTAAGGTACTAGTCAGTACTGATAGATACATGTAATACTAGTCAGTACTGGTACATTATTAACATGTTATTAACATGGTCAAGTATTCTATTTAATAATGGATCATAAAAGAGGATTCAAATGCCCTACTCATCATTTACACACACACACACACACACACACACACACACACACACACACACACACACACACACACACACACACACACACACACACACACACACACACACACACACCACTCAATGGGAAGTGGTTATTTTATGATTGTAATTCCCAGCCTTAACAGCACTAAATAGAACATTGATTTAGACCTTAAAATGTGTATCTAGTGTGTGTGTGTGTGTGTGTGTGTGTGTGTGTGTGTGTGTGTGTGTGTGTGTGTGTGTGTGTGTGTGTGTGTGTGTGTGTGTGTGTGTGTGTGTGTGTGTGTGTGTGTGTGTGTGTGTGTGTGTAATGGGTCTCTCCATATGTAGCTACTGTGTATTGATTGTCCATATTGGGAATCTATGCTGCATTACAACCATCCTGTATCCTAACCACTCTGACTGACCCTGTTACACACACACACACACACACACACACACACACACACACACACACACACACACACACACACACACACACACACACACACACACACACACACACACACACACACACACACACACACACACACACACACACACACACACACACACAGACACCTATCCTAACTCACTGCTCTGATTGACCCCATTTCCATCTGTTGGGCATCGACCCAGTACTGACCTTACCATGTCTCTAACCAGTACTGACTAGTACCTTACCATGTCTCTAACCAGTACTGACTAGTACCTTACCATGTCTCTAACCAGTACTGACTAGTACCTTACCATGTCTCTAACCAGTACTGACTAGTACCTTACCATGTCTCTAACCAATACTGACTAGTACCTTACCATGTCTCTAACCAGTACTGACTAGTACCTTACCATGTCTCTAACCAGTACTGACCTTACCATGTCTCTAACCAGTACTGACTAGTACCTTACCATGTCTCTAACCAGTACTGACCTTACCATGTCTCTAACCAGTACTGACTAGTACCTTACCATGTCTCTAACCAGTACTGACCTTACCATGTCTCTAACCAGTACTGACTAGTACCTTACCATGTCTCTAACCAGTACTGCCTAGTACCTTACCATGTCTCTAACCAGGACTGACCTTACCATGTCATTAACCAGTACTGACTAGTACCTTACCATGTCATTAACCAGTACTGACCTTACCATGTCTCTAACCAGTACTGACTAGTACCTTACCATGTCATTAACCAGTACTGACCTTACCATGTCTCTAACCAGGACTGACCTTACCATGTCATTAAACAGTACTGACTAGTACCTTACCATGTCTCTAACCAGGACTGACCTTACCATGTCATTAACCAGTACTGACTAGTACCTTACCATGTCATTAACCAGTACTGACCTTACCATGTCTCTAACCAGTACTGACTAGTACCTTACCATGTCATTAACCAGTACTGACTAGTACCTTACCATGTCTCTAACCAGGACTGACCTTACCATGTCTCTAAACAGGACTGACTAGTACCTTACCATGTCTCTAACCAGTACTGACTCGTACCTTACCATGTCTCTAACCAGGACTGACCTTACCATGTCTCTAACCAGTACTAACTAGTACCTTACCATGTCTCTAACCAGTACTGACCTTACCATGTCTCTAACCAGTACTGACTAGTACCTTACCATGTCTCTAACCAGTACTGACTAGTACCTTACCATGTCTCTAACCAATACTCACAGTGTACCATCACCCATGTCTACAATCTGTCGATCTGTTGTTGATGACCTTACCATGTCTTTAACCAGTACTGACCTTACCATGTCTCTAACCAGGACTGACCTTACCATGTCTCTAACCAGGACTGACTAGTACCTTACCATGTCTCTAACCAGGACTGACCTTACCATGTTTCTAACCAGGACTCACCTTACCATGTCTCTAACCAGGACTGACTAGTACCTTACCATGTCTCTAACCAGGACTGACCTTACCATGTCTCTAACCAGGACTGACCTTACCATGTCTCTAACCAGGACTGACCTTACCATGTCCTTAACCAACTGACCTTACCGACTAGCTACAGCCGACTAGCTACAGCCGGACTAGCTACAGCTGGATTAGCTACAGCTGGACAAGCTACAGCCGACTAGGTACAGCCGACTAGGTACAGCTGACTAGCTACAGCCGACTAGGTACAGCCGACTAGCTACATACGGACTACCTAAACCGACTAGGTACAGCCGACTAGCTACAGCCAGACTAGTTACAGCTGGACTAGCTACAGCCGGATTAGCTACAGCCAACTGGATACAGCCGACGAGCTACAGCCGACAAAATACATCCGGACTAACTACAGCCGACTAGCTACAGCCCGACTAGCTACAGCCGGACTAGCTACAGCCGACTAGCTACAGCCGGACTAGCTACAGCCGACTAGCTACAGCCGGACTAGCTACAGCCAGTTAGGTACAGCCGACTAGCTACAGCCGGACTAGCTACAGCTGACAAGGTACAGCCAACTAGCTACAGCCAGACTAGCTACAGCCGACTAGATACAGGCGACTAGCTAAAGCCGGACTAGCTACAGCCGACTAGATACAGCCAACTAGCTACAGCCGACAAAATACAGCCGGACTAGTGACAGCCGACTAGCTACAGCCCGACTAGCTACAGCTGGACTAGCTACAGCCGGACTAGCTACAGCCGACTAGCTACAGCCGGTTAGGTACAGCCGACTAGCTACAGACGGATTAGCTACAGCCGACTAGGTACAGCCTACTTGCTACAGCCGGACACGCTACAGCCAACTAGCTCCCGGACTAGCTACAGCCAACTAGGTATAGCCGACTTGCTACAGCCAACTAGCTACAGCCGACTAGCTACAGCCGACTAGCTACAGCTGCTGACTAACGCTACCTAGCATTTAATTACATTTTCTCTATATTTTGTTTTACAGTTCGATACTTGAAGTCAGATATTGATGTAATACAGTCCGAAATAATATCTTGATATGTAAATATATTGATTTTCTCCCCCTCTTTCTCTGGGTGTCTTGTAGTCTACTCACTCTGACGTTATAATGCAAAACGCAGTAACTACGTCATTTCTTTTTACTGCAAAATCTGACTTCATAGTCTTTTTCTGTCTAGACAGACTCCACGATATGTTCTGATCAACTGCCTTGTTGTTGTGTCAGGAAACTAGGTACCACATTCATCAGATAATATACCCTGGCCATCACAGCAGATCAAAGATTTTTGACCAAAATGGTAGTTACTGCGTTTTGCCTTTGTAGGACAGAGTAGTGATTTACATTTTCTGCTTTTCTCTACTTAAACCCTTGAATAATTTCATTTCCCCTCCCACCCACCACCCCTCTCTCTAGGTGGCTCGTAGTCTGGCTGCCCCTCTCTACCTGGACATCGCAGGCGACCCCGACAGCGAGCGAGCGTTGGGGAAACAGCGCCTCTCGGTGGCCATCGGTGTCCTGGCGGGCGCCGCGGCAGTCATCCTGGTCATCCTCCTGGTGGTGATGGCCCGCCAGTGCGGCGCCCAGGGCAAGAACGGATACGAGGCCGGGAAGAAAGAACCAGAGGAAGATTTCTTCAGCCCTCAACCGGCCGTGCCGCAAACCAGGGGAGGGACGTTGGACCGCGGACGGAAGCCCCGCAGGGACAAACGGAACGGAGGCGCAGGAGGAGCCGGAGCCGGTAATAAAACTGAACGGCCGCTCTACAGCGGCGTCGTCACGGTCAACGGGCTCCGTCGCCACGGCAACGACCACCACCACGTCGCCAACGTCGACGATGACGACGAGGACGTGAGCAGCGCCAGCGAGAGGTTGGCGGCGAGGTACTGCGCGGTGGACGGAGACCCCGGGAGCCCACGCATGGGCACCAGGCATCACCAGTCGAGCCCAGATCTGGCCAGGCATTATAAGTCAAGCTCGCCGCTCCCCGCGGTACACCTCCAGCCCTACAGCCCCCCAGCCGAGGGGAAAAAGCACCAGGCTGTACAGGAGCTGCCCCCCTCTAACACCTTCGTGGGGTCTGGAGGGTCCAGTGGCAGTGGTGGAAGTGGGAACGCTGATGCCATGTCTCTGGGGTCAGACCAGTGTTCTGAGTATGGATCCCAAACGGGGAATAAGTACAGCAAACAGGTAGGACTGACTCAGTTATTCTACTGACACAAACTGAACTGAGTTCAACTGGCCTGGTTACCCATCCACCACAGTTGACTGACTAGTGGTGGTGATAATAGGACTGACGAGTGGCGGTGATAATAGGACTGACTAGTGGTGGTGATAATAGGACTGACTGGTGATAATAGGACTGACGAGTGGCGGTGATAATAGGACTGACTGGTGATAATAGGACTGACTAGTGGTGGTGATAATAGGACTGATTAGTGGTGGTGATAATAGGACTGACTAGTGGTGGTGATAATAGGACTGACTAGTGGTGGTGATAATAGGACTGACTTGTGGTGGTGATAATAGGACTGACTAGTGGTGGTGATAATAGGACTGACTAGTGATAATAGGACTGACTAGTGGTGGTGATAATAGGACTGACTAGTGGTGGTGATAATAGGACTGACTAGTGGTGGTGATAATAGGACAGACTAGTGGTGGTGATAATAGAACTGACTAATGGTGGTGATAATAGGACTGACTAGTTGCGGTGATAATAGGACTGACTAGTGGTGGTGATAATAGGACTGACTAGTGGTGGTGATAATAGGACTGACTAGTGGTGGTGATAATAGGACTGACTAGTGGTGGTGACAATAGGACTGACTAGTGGTGGTGATAATAGGACTGAGTGGTGATAATAGGACTGACTAGTGGCGGTGATAATAGGACTGACTAGTAGTGGTGATAATAGGACTGACTAGTGGTGGTGATAATAGGACTGACTAGTGGTGGTGATAATAGGACTGACTAGTGGTGGTGATAATAGGACTGACTAGTGGCGGTGATAATAGGACTGACTGGTGATAATAGGACTGACGAGTGGCGGTGATAATAGGACTGACTAGTGATAATAGGACTGACTAGTGGTGGTGATAATAGGACTGACTAGTGGTGGTGATAATAGGACTGACTAGTGATAATAGGACTGACTAGTGATAATAGGACTGACTAGTGGTGGTGATAATAGGACTGACTGGTGATAATAGGACTGACTAGTGGTGGTGATAATAGGACTGACTAGTGATAATAGGACTGACTAGTGATAATAGGACTGACTAGTGGTGGTGATAATAGGACTGACTGGTGATAATAGGACTGACTAGTGGTGGTGATAATAGGACTGACTAGTGATAATAGGACTGACTAGTGATAATAGGACTGACTAGTGGTGGTGATAATAGGACTGACTGGTGATAATAGGACTGACTAGTGGTCTCTAATTTCTGGACTGACTCTGATAATCTTTCTTTCTTTCTTTCTTTCTCTTTCTTTCTTTCTTTCTTTCTTTCTTTCTTTCTCTCTCTCTCTCTCTCTCTCTCTCTCTCTCTCTCTCTCTCTGTCTTTCTCTTTCTCTCTCTCTCTCTCTTTCTCTTTCTCTCTCCCTCTGTCTCTCTCTCTCTCTCTCTCTCTCTCTCTCTCTCTCTCTCTCTCTCTCTCTCTCTCTCTCTCTGTCTGTCTGTCTTTTTTCCTTGTTGCATTGTAAGCTGGCTTTTGCTGATGTTTTCAGACTTAAAGTAGTACACCCAGTGTGTGTGTCAGCATGGTAAGCCTGTAAGCAGTGTGACTGTGTCCTGCTGTCTATGTCTGTGTGTGTATGTGTGTGTTTCGTGTCAAACAGCAGACTCCATTTAGCCAGGCTTATTGCTGGGTGAGAGGGGGGTGTGTCTCTCTCTTCAACTTGATATGTGTCTTTGTGTGTACGCTTAGACTGTGTGTGTGTGTGTGTGTGTGTGTGTGTGTGTGTGTGTGTGTGTGTGTGTGTGTGTGTGTGTGTGTGTGTGTGTGTGTGTGTGTGTGTGTGTGTGTGTGTGTGCGTGCGTGCGTGCGTGCGTGCGTGCGTGTGTGCGTGTGTTAGGGCTGGGCATTTTAAATCATTTTGGGGATAACCGAATAGTCGAAATGCAAGGGTTTTAAAGAGAACAAAGAGCTAACTAAAGTAGAGAACATTTTTATTTATTTTTTACTTCACTAGAGACCGGTGTCTGTGACAGTCTGTGTGTGACACGGAGAGAGAGAGAGAAAGTTTTAAAGGAGCTAGCTAGCTACAGTAGCCATCTGAGTTAGCCAGCGAGCTAACTAAAGTAGCCATCTGAGTTATATTTTTTTTTTGATGTTTTGATTTTTTTAGCCAGCGAGCTAACTAAAGTAGCCATCTGAGTTAGCCAGCGAGCTAACTAAAGTAGCCATCTGAGTTAGCCAGCGAGCTAACTAAAGTAGCCTTCTGAGTTAGCCAGCTAGCTAACTAAAGTAGCCGTCTGAGTAAGCCAGCTAGCTAACTAAAGTAGCCATCTGAGTTAGCCAGCGAGCTATCTAAAGTAGCCATCTGAGTTAAACCTGCGAGCTAACTAAAGCTAACTAAAGTAGCCATCTGAGTTAGCCAGATAGCTAACTAAAGTAGCCATCTGAGTTAGCCAGCGAGCTATCTAAAGTAGCCATCTGAGTTAGCCAGCGAGCTAACTAAATTAGCCATCTGAGTTAGCCAGCGAGCTAACTAAAGTAGCCATCTGAGTTAGCCAGCGAGCTAACTAAAGTAGCCATCTGAGTTAGCCAGCGAGCTAACTAAAGTAGCCATCTGAGTTAGCCAGCGAGCTAACTAAAGTAGCCTTCTGAGTTAGCCAGCTAGCTAACTAAAGTAGCCGTCTGAGTAAGCCAGCTAGCTAACTAAAGTAGCCATCTGAGTTAGCCAGCGAGCTATCTAAAGTAGCCATCTAAGTTAACCTGCGAGCTAACTAAAGCTAACTAAAGTAGCCATCTGAGTTAGCCAGCTAGCTAACTAAAGTAGCCATCTGAGTTAGCCAGCTAGCTAACTAAAGTAGCTGACACACACACTCTCTCGTTCTCTCTTCCACTGTGTTTCATAGTCTTCCATTTAATTTGCTTTGTCTGGTTGGAAAAGTGTTGATTTGCAGACCCTCAGTTGTGAGCGTCATGCTGACGAACACATTAGATGACAGCTTGCTAACGCACACACACACACACACACGCACGCACGCACGCACGGGCACACGCACACACACACACACACACACACACACACACACACACACACACACACACACACACACACACACACACACACACACACACACACACACACACACACACACACACACACACACACAGAAGCACACAGAAGCACACAGAAGCACACACACACACACACACACACACACACACACACACACACACACACACACACACACACACACACACACACACACACACACACACACACACACACACACACACACACACACACACACACACACACACACACACACACACACACACACACACACACACACACACACACACACACACACACACACACACACACACACAGAAGCACACAGAAGCACACACACACACACACACACACACACACACACACACACACACACACACACACACACACACAGACACAGCAGGGTTTCCGTACTGTGACGTTTGATGGACAGCTCCCCCCTCTTAAAGGGACGGCCTCCCCCCTCTTAAAGGGACGGCCTCCCCCCTCTTAAAGGGACGGCCTCCCTCCTCTCTACTTTGACTGACAGTTCTGCATTTTCTCCCCTCTCGTAGAAAACTGCTGATGCGGGCCTTAAAGGGGGAAGAGCTTTCTCAGCTAATCAACTCATACACGGCACTCTGATCCAACTGAGCACACACACATATACACACACACACACCAGGGGTTCATCCATTACGGAGTCAATCCCCTTAATCTGGCGTTCTCAGGGAGGGAAAATGCTTACTGCAGGAGTTTGGTGTTAGTGCACATACAGTACACACACACATACAGTACACACACACACACACACACACACACACACACACACACACACACACACACACACACACACACACACACACACACGCACACGCACACGCACACGCACACGCACACACACACATACAGTACACACACACATACAGTACACACACACACACACACACACACACACACACACACACACACACACACACACACACACACACACACACACACACACACACACACACACACACACACACACACACACACACACACACACACACACACACGGACGGACCGTCTAATGAATTATTGATTAGTGAGGGTAATTAACTCCTCTGCAGTGTGTGACCTCCCATAACTTCAGTAAGCCCTAGATCTTGTGTGTTTTTTGTGTGTGTGTGGGTATGTGAGTGTGTGTTTGTGTGTGTGTTTTTGTGTGTGTGTGTCTATGGGTATGTATGTGTGTCTGTGTGTGTCTGTGTGTATGTGTATCTGTGTGTTTGTATGTGTGTGTGGGTGTGTGTGTTTTTTTGTGTGTCTGTATGTGTGTGTGTGGGTGG
>NC_060196.1:1619277-1634277 GCF_021184085.1 Oncorhynchus gorbuscha | reverse complement strand
AATAGGATCTATCTATGGAGATGTATAGCCTAATAGTGACCAATAGGATCTATCTATGGAGATGTATTGCCTAATAGTGACCAATAGGATCTATCTATGGAGATGTATAGCCTAATAGTGACCAATAGGATCTATCTATGGAGATGTATAGCCCAAGTAGTGACCAATAGGATCTATCTATGGAGATGTATAGCCTAATAGTGACCAATAGGATCTATCTATGGAGATGTATAGCCTAATAGTGACCAATAGGATCTATCTATGGAGATGTATTGCCTAATAGTGACCAATAGGATCTATCTATGGAGATGTATAGCCTAATAGTGACCAATAGGATCTATCTATGGAGATGTATACCTCCCAAGTAGTGACCAATATGATCTATCTATGGATATGAGATGTATAGGTGAATAGTGTCCAATAGGATCTATCTATGGATATGAGATGTATAGGTGAATAGTGTCCAATAGGATCTATCTATGTAGATGAGATGTATAGGTGAATAGTGTCCAATAGGATCTATCTATGTAGAGGAGATGTATAGGTGAATAGTGTCCAACAGGATCTATCTATGTAGAGGAGATGTATAGCTGAATAGTGCCCAACAGGATCTATCTATGTAGAGGAGATGTATAGCTGAATAGTGCCCAACAGGATCTATCTATGTAGAGGAGATGTATAGGTGAATAGTGCCCAACAGGATCTATCTATGGACAGGAGATGTATAGGTGAATAGTGTCCAATAGGATCTATCTATGGAGATGAGATGTATAGGTGAATAGTGTCCAACAGGATCTATCTATGTAGAGGAGATGTATAGCTGAATAGTGCCCAACAGGATCTATCTATGTAGAGGAGATGTATAGCTGAATAGTGCCCAACAGGATCTATCTATGTAGAGGAGATGTATAGGTGAATAGTGCCCAACAGGATCTATCTATGGACAGGAGATGTATAGGTGAATAGTGTCCAACAGGATCTATCTATGTAGAGGAGATGTATAGGTGAATAGTGCCCAACAGGATCTATCTATGTAGAGGAGATGTATAGGTGAATAGTGCCCAACAGGATCTATCTATGCTGTGTTGTTCCCACAATTGGTGTGTTTCAGTGAGGATGAGGAGGAAAGAGGATTTACTGCTGCAAGAGAGACTGATTGGAAAAGCAGCTTTACCAAGTATCCCAAATAGCACACTATTCCCTATGTAGTACACTAGGTTCTGAAGGGCTGTGTTCCAGGGCAGTGCAGTACACTAGGGAACAGGAGTGCCATTTGGGACAGAGGCAGTGGATAGAGGGAGGAAAATCTACCCAACGGATTAAATTATGATCAACATCTGTCACACACACACACACACACACACACACACACACACACACACACACACACACACACACACACACACACACACACACACACACACACACACACACACACACACACACACACACACATGCTCGCACATCGGGGACACACACATACTCGCACATCGGACACACACACACACACACACACACACACACACACACACACACACACACACACACACACACACACACACACACACACACACACACACACACACACACACACACACACACACACACACGCACATGCACACACACACACACACATGCTCGCACATCGGGGACACACACATACTCGCACATCGGACACACACACACACACACACGCACATGCACACACACACACACACACACACACACATCGAACACACACACATACTCGCACATCGGACACACACACACACACACACACACACACACACACACACACACACACACACACACACACACACACACACACACACACACACACACACACACACACACACACACACACACACACACACCGGTAACCCTGCCCTGATCCTTGCCATATGGTGCTGCCTTAACAGTGGTGGTAGACACCAGATGTTACATTGTGTTAACTAGGAAAGGAGGAGAGGGGTGAGGAGGGGGAGGTTATGGAGGTGAGGAGGGGGAGGAGAGGGGTGAGGAGGGGGAGGAGAGGTGTGAGGAGGGGGAGGTTATGGAGGTGAGGAGGGGGAGGTTATGGAGGTGAGGCGGGGGAGGTTATGGAGGTGAGGAGGGGGAGGTTATAGAGGTGAGGAGGGGGAGGAGAGGGGTGAGGAGGGGGAGGAGAGGGGTGAGGAGGGGGAGGTTATGGAGGTGAGGAGGGGAGGAGAGGGGTGAGGAGGGGGAGGAGAGGTGTGAGGAGGGGGAGGTTATGGAGGTGAGGAGGGGGAGGTTATGGAGGTGAGGCGGGGGAGGTTATGGAGGTGAGGAGGGGGAGGTTATAGAGGTGAGGAGGGGGAGGAGAGGGGTGAGGAGGGGGAGGAGAGGGGTGAGGAGGGGAAGGTTATGGAGGTGAGGAGGGGGAGGTTATGGAGGTGAGGAGGGGGAGGTTATGGAGGTGAGGCGGGGGAGGTTATGGAGGTGAGGAGGGGAGGTTATAGAGGTGAGGAGGGGGAGGAGAGGGGTGAGGAGGGGGGGAGAGGGGTGAGGAGGGGGAGGTTATGGAGGTGAGGAGGGGGAGGTTATGGAGGTGAGGAGGGGGAGGTTATGGAGGTGAGGAGGGGGAGGTTATGGAGGAGAGGAGGGGAGGTCATGTGGGTGAGGAGGGGGAGATTATGGAGGTGAGGGGTGAGGAGGGGGAGGTTATGGAGTTGAGGATTTAGTGGGTGAGGAGGGGGAGGTCATGTGGGTGAGGAGGGGGAGATTATGGAGGTGAGGGGTGAGGAGGGGGAGGTTATGGAGGAGAGGAGGGGGAGGTCATGTGGGTGAGGAGGGGGAGATTATGGAGGTGAGGGGTGAGGAGGGGGAGGTTATGGAGTTGAGGATTTAGTGGGTGAGGAGGGGGAGGTTATGGGGTGAGAGGTATTGAAGGGTGGGGGGTATTGACTCTAACTAGTTGACTCTCTAGCTGACTCTCTCTAGTTAGTTGACTCTAGCTGACTCTTTAGCTGACTCTTTAGCTGACTCTCTAGCTGACTCTTTAGCTGACTCTCTAGTTGACTCTTTAGCTGACTCTTTAGCTGACTCTCTAGCTGACTCTCTAGTTGACTCTTTAGCTGACTCTTTAGCTGACTCTTTAGCTGACTCTCTAGCTGACTCTTTAGCTGACTCTCTAGCTGACTCTCTAGCTGACTCTCTAGTTGACTCTCTAGTTGACTCTTTAGCTGACTCTTTAGCTGACTCTCTAGTTGACTCTCTAGCTGACTCTCTAGTTGACTCTCTAGCTGACTCTCTAGCTGACTCTCTCTAGTTGACTCTCTAGCTGACTCTTTAGCTGACTCTCTAGCTGACTCTCTCTAGTTGACTCTCTAGCTGACTCTCTAGCTGACTCGCTAGTTGACTCTTTAGCTGACTCTCTAGTTGACTCGCTAGTTGACTCTTTAGCTGACTCTTTAGCTGACTCTCTAGCTGACTCTTTAGCTGACTCTCTAGTTGACTCTTTAGCTGACTCTTTAGCTGACTCTCTAGCTGACTCTCTAGTTGACTCTTTAGCTGACTCTTTAGCTGACTCTTTAGCTGACTCTCTAGCTGACTCTTTAGCTGACTCTCTAGCTGACTCTCTAGCTGACTCTCTAGTTGACTCTCTAGTTGACTCTTTAGCTGACTCTCTAGTTGACTCTCTAGCTGACTCTCTAGCTGACTCTCTCTAGTTGACTCTCTAGCTGACTCTTTAGCTGACTCTCTAGTTGACTCTTTAGCTGACTCTTTAGCTGACTCTCTAGCTGACTCTTTAGCTGACTCTCTAGTTGACTCTTTAGCTGACTCTCTAGTTGACTCTCTAGCTGACTCTCTAGCTGACTCTCTAGTTGACTCTCTAGTTGACTCTTTAGCTGACTCTCTAGTTGACTCTCTAGCTGACTCTCTAGCTGACTCTCTCTAGTTGACTCTCTAGCTGACTCTTTAGCTGACTCTCTAGTTGACTCTTTAGCTGACTCTCTAGCTGACTCTCTCTAGTTGACTCTCTAGCTGACTCTTTAGCTGACTCTCTAGTTGACTCTTTAGCTGACTCTCTAGCTGACTCTTTAGCTGACTCTCTAGTTGAATCTTTAGCTGACTCTCTAGCTGACTCTTTAGCTGACTCTCTAGTTGACTCTTTAGCTGACTCTCTAGCTGACTCTCTCTAGTTGACTCTCTAGCTGACTCTTTAGCTGACTCTCTAGTTGACTCTTTAGCTGACTCTCTAGCTGACTCTCTCTAGTTGACTCTCTAGCTGACTCTTTAGCTGACTCTCTAGTTGACTCTTTAGCTGACTCTCTAGTTGACTCTTTAGCTGACTCTCTAGCTGACTCTCTATAGTTGACTCTCTAGCTGACTCTTTAGCTGACTCTCTAGTTGACTCTTTAGCTGACTCTCTAGTTGACTCTCTAGTTGACTCTCTAGTTGACTCTAGCTGACTCTCTAGCTGACTCTCTAGTTGACTCTCTAGCTGACTCTCTAGCTGACTCTCTAGTTGACTCTCTAGCTGACTCTCTAGCTGACTCTCTAGTTGACTCTCTAGCTGACTCTCTAGTTGACTCTCTAGTTGACTCTCTAGCTGACTCTTTAGCTGACTCTCTAGTTGACTCTTTAGCTGACTCTCTAGTTGACTCTTTAGCTGACTCTCTAGTTGACTCTCTAGCTGACTCTTTAGCTGACTCTCTAGTTGACTCTCTAGCTGACTCTCTAGCTGACTCTCTAGTTGACTCTTTAGCTGACTCTCTAGCTGACTCTCTAGCTGACTCTCTAGTTGACTCTTTAGCTGACTCTCTAGCTGACTCTCTAGCTGACTCTCTAGTTGACTCTCTAGCTGACTCTCTAGTTGACTCTCTAGTTGACTCTCTAGCTGACTCTTTAGCTGACTCTCTAGTTGACTCTTTAGCTGACTCTCTAGTTGACTCTTTAGCTGACTCTCTAGTTGACTCTCTAGCTGACTCTTTAGCTGACTCTCTAGTTGACTCTCTAGCTGACTCTCTAGCTGACTCTCTAGTTGACTCTTTAGCTGACTCTCTATAGTTGACTCTCTAGCTGACTCTTTAGCTGACTCTCTAGTTGACTCTTTAGCTGACTCTCTAGTTGACTCTCTAGTTGACTCTCTAGCTGACTCTCTAGCTGACTCTCTCTAGTTGACTCTCTAGCTGACTCTTTAGCTGACTCTCTAGTTGACTATCTAGTTGACTATCTGACTTTCTAGTTTCTCCCCAGGTTGGAGTAGAGGAGGGGGAGAGTAGGAGGAAAGAGACAGAGACGAGGGAAAGAGGGAGAGGAAGGGTTGAGAGACAGATGAGGAGGAAAGAGAGAGAAGAGGTGAAGAGGGAGAAAGGAGGGGAAGAGGGAGAGAGGAGGGGAAGAGGGAGAGACGAGGGAAAGAGAGACAGAGGAGGAGGAAAGAGACAGAGAGGAGGGAGGATACAGATTGACAGAACGAGGTGTATAGGAAGTGTCTGCTAGAGATGTCTACTGAGATAGATGGAGAGATAGAGAGGATAGAGGCAGGGAATCAGGGGGTTGTGTCCAGCGTGTTTGTTTACTATGGTGTCTGTGTGTGTGTGAGAGAGAGAGAGAGAGAGAGAGAGAGAGAGAGAGAGAGAGAGAGAGAGAGAGAGAGAGAGAGAGAGAGAGAGAGAGAGAGAGACTGTGTTAATGCCTACCCCATGTCTGTACTGCTAAAAGGTATTGATTTAGCTGCCCAGAGGACTATGAGAGATTTTATATGGACACACACTAGAATATGTGTCAGAGGGAGAGAGAGGGGGTGTGGTTAGTGGATAGAGAGAGAGGGGGTGTGGTTAGTGGATAGAGAGAGAGGGGGTGTGGTTAGTGGATAGAGAGAGAGGGGGTGTGGTTAGTGGATAGAGAGAGAGGGGATGTGGTTAGTGGATAGAGAGAGAGGGGTGTGGTTAGTGGATAGAGAGAGAGGGGTGTGGTTAGTAAATAGAGAGGGAGGGGGTGTGGTTAGTGGATAGAGAGAGAGGGGGTGTGGTTAGTGGATAGAGAGAGAGGGGTGTGGTTAGTGGATAGAGAGAGAGGGGTGTGGTTAGTGGATAGAGAGAGAGGGTGTGGTTAGTGGATAGAGAGAGAGGGGGGGGTGTGGTTAGTGGATAGAGAGAGAGAGGGGGTGTGGTTAGTGGATAGAGAGAGAGGGGGGTGGTTAGTGGATAGAGAGAGAGGGGTGTGGTTAGTGGATAGAGGGAGAGAGGGGGTGTGGTTAGTGGATAGAGAGAGAGGGGGGGGTGTGGTTAGTGGATAGAGAGAGAGGAGGGGTGGGTTAGTGGATAGAGGGAGAGGGGGTGTGGTTAGTGGATAGAGAGAGAGGGGGTGTGGTTAGTGGATAGAGGGAGAGAGAGGGGGGTGTGGTTAGTGGATAGAGAGAGAGGGGGGTGGTTGAGTGGATAGAGAGAGAGAGAGGGGGTGTGGTTAGTGGATAGAGGGAGAGAGAGGGGGTGTGGTTGGTGGATAGAGAGAGAGCTAAGATTGTGTGTGTGTGTGTGTGTGTGTGTGTGTGTGTGTGTGTGTGTGTGTGTGTGTGTGTGTGTGTGTGTGTGTGTGTGTGTGTGTGTGTGTGTGTGTGTGTGTGTGTGTGTGTGTGTGTGTGTGTGTGTGTGTGTGTGTGTGTGTGTGCGTGCATATGTGTGCGCACGTGCGTGTGTGTGTGTGTGTGCCACATCAAGTAGCAAGGTCAGATAGCCTTGGTATGTGATGCAGTCCCTCTCTCCTCTTCTTGTTCCGTCTGGCCCAGAGTGGCTCTGTCCCCTATGTGCATCCTGTTCCCTACGTAGTGCTTTGACTGCTCAGAAGTAGTGACCCAGTGAAGGAATAGGGTGCCAGTTGTGGACACAGAGAAGTGTGTACCAATATTGTAGGTTACAATGTGTCAAGGGAGAGAAACTGGGAAAAGGGATGTGGGAGTGTGTGTGTGTGTGTGTGTGTGTGTGTGTGTGTGTGTGTGTGTGTGTGTGTGTGTGTGTGTGTGTGTGTGTGTGTGTGTGTGTGTGTGTGTGTGTGTGTGTGTGTGTGTGTGTGTGTGTGTGTGTGTGTGTGTGAGTGAATGACAGAATGTAACAAGATGTTTGGTATGATGTATCTGAGTACAGAGACAAGAAGTTCAGTTCTTTTCTCTTTGTTGCAAAACTAAGGAACGGAAATGACAAGAATGTCAGGCATGTCGTCGTCGTCCCCCCCCACACACACTGACAAGCTGTGGCAGGCATACAGTCACACACACACACACACACACACACACACACACACACACACACACACACACACACACACACACACACACACACACACACACACACACACACACACACACACACACACACACACACACACACACAATGAAGAGGCCCCTTGCCAAGATTCATGTCCCACTCCTCTCTTTACATCACAAGGTAGTTTGAAGAGATGTGTGCTTTACATTTACCATCAATGTATTCACTCTTCTACCTGATAGTATTAATATAATGACTCTTCTACCTGATAGTATTAATATAATGACCTGATAGTATTAATATAATGACTCTTCTACCTGATAGTATTAATAGAATGACTCTTCTACCTGATAGTATTAATATAATGACTCTTCTACCTGATAGTATTAATATAATGACTCTTCTACCTGATAGTATTAATATAATGACTCTTCTACCTGATAGTATTAATATAATGACTCTTCTACCTGATAGTATTAATATAATGACTCTTCTACCTGATAGTATTAATATAATGACTCTTCTACCTGATAGTATTAATATAATGACTCTTCTACCTGATAGTATTAATATAATGACTCTTCTACCTGATAGTATTAATATAATGACTCTTCTACCTGATAGTATTAATATAATGACTCTTCTACCTGATAGTATTAATATAATGACTCTTCTACCTGATAGTATTAATATAATGACTCTTCTACCTGATAGTATTAATATAATGACTCTTCTACCTGATAGTATTAATATAATGACTCTTTTACCTGATAGTATTAATATAATGACTCTTCTACCTGATAGTATTAATATAATGACTCTTCTACCTGATAGTATTAATATAATGACTCTTCTACCTGATAGTATTAATATAATGACTCTTTTACCTGATAGTATTAATATAATGACTCTTCTACCTGATAGTATTAATATAATGACTCTTCTACCTGATAGTATTAATATAATGACTCTTCTACCTGATAGTATTAATATAATGACTCTTCTACCTGATAGTATTAATATAATGACTCTTCTACCTGATAGTATTAATATAATGACTCTTCTACCTGATAGTATTAATATAATGACTCTTCTACCTGATAGTATTAATATAATGACTCTTTTACCTGATAGTATTAATATAATGACTCTTCTACCTGATAGTATTAATATAATGACTCTTCTACCTGATAGTATTAATATAATGACTCTTCTACCTGATAGTATTAATATAATGACTCTTCTACCTGATAGTATTAATATAATGACTCTTCTACCTGATAGTATTAATATAATGACTCTTCTACCTGATAGTATTAATATAATGACTCTTCTACCTGATAGTATTAATAGAATGACTCTTCTACCTGATAGTATTAATATAATGACTCTTCTACCTGATAGTATTAATATAATGACTCTTCTACCTGATAGTATTAATATAATGACTCTTCTACCTGATAGTATTAATATAATGACTCTTCTACCTGATAGTATTAATATAATGACTCTTCTACCTGATAGTATTAATATAATGTTAGTGTCTTAGTGACTATAGAACTCCTGTCTATTGAGTGTCTTAGTGATTATAGAACTCCTGTCTATTGAGTGTCTTAGTGACTATAGAACTCCTGTCTATTGAGTGTCTTAGTGACTATATAACTCCTGTCTATTGATTATCTTAGTGACTATAGAACTCCTGTCTATTGATTGTCTTAGTGACTATAGAACTCATGTCTATTGAGTGTCTTAGTGACTATAGAACTCCTGTCTATTGAGTGTCTTAGTAACTATAGAACTCCTGTCTATTGAGTGGCTTAGTGACTATAGAACTCCTGTCTATTGAGTGTCTTAGTGACTATAGAACTCCTGTCTATTGAGTGTCTTAGTGACTATAGAACTCCCATCTATTGAGAGGCTTAGTGACTATAGAACTCCCATCTATTGAGAGGCTTAGTGACTATATAACTCCTGTCTATTGAGAGGCTTAGTGACTATATAACTCATGTCTATTGAGTGACTTAGTAACTATAGAACTCCTCTATAACTACAGTGCATTGGGAAAGCATTCAGACCCCTTGACTTTTTCCACATTTTATTTTACATTACAGCCTTATTCCAAAATACATTTTTTTATCCCTCATCAATCTGCACACAATACCCCATAATGACATCACAATACTCCATAATGACATCACAATACCCCATAATGACATCACAATACCCCATAATGACATCACAATACCCCATAATGACATCACAATACCCCATAATGACATCACAATACCCCATAATGACAAAGCAAAAACAGGTTTTTAGACATGTTTGCTAATGTATTTAATATTATATCTGATATCACATTTACACAAGTGTTTAGACCCTTTACTCAGTACTTTGTTGAAGCACCTTTGGCAGCGATTACATCCTCCAGTCTTCTGGGGTATGACTCTACAAGCTTGGCACACCTGTATTTGGGGAGTTTCTCCCATTCTTCTCTGCAGATCCTATCAAGTGCCTGTCAGGTTCGATAGGGAGCGTCGCTGTACAGCTGTTTTCAGGTCTCTCAAGAGTTGTTCGATCTGGTTCAAGTCCGGGCTCTGGCTGGGCCACTCAAGGACATTCAGAGACGTGTCCCGAAGTGTCACGAGAATTTCTGTTTCAATGTTCTAACTGAACTATTTTATATCTCTGCCTAATTCCTGAAGGTTGTAAAGCTCCAGTTCAAGAGTCTCAGCCTGCAAGAGGTCAATTCTTTATTCAGAGAGCATTCTGCCCATCCAGTGCAGAGCGAGTCTTTTATACTCACACAAGTTATTCACCCGGCTATGCCCTAACGGCCAAACAGTATTTTTCCACAAAGCAATACATTTTATCTCGTTTTTACAATCTGTCTCTACCCTACAGTTTCCTCTCCCTGAGTGTGGAAATAATTCTAGTTTCAAAACTGGTTTCCTGTTCTTTGTTTCCCAGTTGCACTCTGCTTGCATAGATACAAAGATAAGAAACCCCCTGGTTGCACTCTGCTTGCATAGATACAAAGATAAGAAACCCCCTGGTTGCACTCTGCTTGCATAGATACAAAGATAAGAAACCCCTGGTTGCACTCTGCTTGCATAGATACAAAGATAAGAAACCCCTGGTTGCACTCTGCTTGCATAGATACAAAGATAAGAAACCCCTGGTTGCACTCTGCTTGCATAGATACAAAGATAAGAAACCCCTGGTTGCACTCTGCTTGCATAGATACAAAGATAAGAAACCCCTGGTTGCACTCTGCTTGCATAGATACAAAGATAAGAAACCCCTGGTTGCACTCTGCTTGCATAGATACAAAGATAAGAAACCCCTGGTTGCACTCTACTTGCATAGATACAAAGATAAGAAACCCCTGGTTGCACTCTGCTTGCATAGATACAAAGATAAGAAACCCCTGGTTGCACTCTGCTTGCATAGATACAAAGATAAGAAACCCCTGGTTGCACTCTGCTTGCATAGATACAAAGATAAGAAACCCCTGGTTGCACTCTGCTTGCATAGATACAAAGATAAGAAACCCCCTGGTTGCACTCTGCTTGCATAGATACAAAGATAAGAAACCCCCTGGTTGCACTCTGCTTGCATAGATACAAAGATAAGAAACCCCTGGTTGCACTCTGCTTGCATAGATACAAAGATAAGAAACCCCTGGTTGCACTCTGCTTGCATAGATACAAAGATAAGAAACCCCTGGTTGCACTCTGCTTGCATAGATACAAAGATAAGAAACCCCTGGTTGCACTCTGCTTGCATAGATACAAAGATAAGAAACCCCTGGTTGCACTCTGCTTGCATAGATACAAAGATAACAAACCCCTGGTTGCACTCTGCTTGCATAGATACAAAGATAAGAAACCCCTGGTTGCACTCTGCTTGCATAGATACAAAGATAAGAAACCCCTGGTTGCACTCTGCTTGCATAGATACAAAGATAAGAAACCCCTGGTTGCACTCTGCTTGCATAGATACAAAGATAAGAAACCCCTGGTTGCACTCTGCTTGCATAGATACAAAGATAAGAAACCCCTGGTTGCACTCTGCTTGCATAGATACAAAGATAAGAAACCCCTGGTTGCACTCTGCTTGCATAGATACAAAGATAAGAAACCCCTGGTTGCACTCTGCTTGCATAGATACAAAGATAAGAAACCCCTGGTTGCACTCTGCTTGCATAGATACAAAGATAAGAAACCCCTGGTTGCACTCTGCTTGCATAGATACAAAGATAAGAAACCCCTGGTTGCACTCTGCTTGCATAGATACAAAGATAAGAAACCCCTGGTTGCACTCTGCTTGCATAGATACAAAGATAAGAAACCCCTGGTTGCACTCTGCTTGCATAGATACAAAGATAAGAAACCCCTGGTTGCACTCTGCTTGCATAGATACAAAGATAAGAAACCCCTGGTTGCACTCTGCTTGCATAGATACAAAGATAAGAAACCCCTGGTTGCACTCTGCTTGCATAGATACAAAGATAAGAAACCCCCTGGTTGCACTCTGCTTGCATAGATACAAAGATAAGAAACCCCTGGTTGCACTCTGCTTGCATAGATACAAAGATAAGAAACCCCTGGTTGCACTCTGCTTGCATAGATACAAAGATAAGAAACCCCCTGGTTGCACTCTGCTTGCATAGATACAAAGATAAGAAACCCCTGGTTGCACTCTGCTTGCATAGATACAAAGATAAGAAACCCCTGGTTGCACTCTGCTTGCATAGATACAAAGATAAGAAACCCCTGGTTGCACTCTGCTTGCATAGATACAAAGATAAGAAACCCCTGGTTGCACTCTGCTTGCATAGATACAAAGATAAGAAACCCCCTGGTTGCACTCTGCTTGCATAGATACAAAGATAAGAAACCCCTGGTTGCACTCTGCTTGCATAGATACAAAGATAAGAAACCCCTGGTTGCACTCTGCTTGCATAGATACAAAGATAAGAAACCCCTGGTTGCACTCTGCTTGCATAGATACAAAGATAAGAAACCCCTGGTTGCACTCTGCTTGCATAGATACAAAGATAAGAAACCCCTGGTTGCACTCTGCTTGCATAGATACAAAGATAAGAAACCCCTGGTTGCACTCTGCTTGCATAGATACAAAGATAAGAAACCCCTGGTTGCACTCTGCTTGCATAGATACAAAGATAAGAAACCCCTGGTTGCACTCTGCTTGCATAGATACAAAGATAAGAAACCCCTGGTTGCACTCTGCTTGCATAGATACAAAGATAAGAAACCCCTGGTTGCACTCTGCTTGCATAGATACAAAGATAAGAAACCCCCTGGTTGCACTCTGCTTGCATAGATACAAAGATAAGAAACCCCTGGTTGCACTCTGCTTGCATAGATACAAAGATAAGAAACCCCTGGTTGCACTCTGCTTGCATAGATACAAAGATAAGAAACCCCTGGTTGCACTCTGCTTGCATAGATACAAAGATAAGAAACCCCTGGTTGCACTCTGCTTGCATAGATACAAAGATAAGAAACCCCTGGTTGCACTCTGCTTGCATAGATACAAAGATAAGAAACCCCTGGTTGCACTCTGCTTGCATAGATACAAAGATAAGAAACCCCTGGTTGCACTCTGCTTGCATAGATACAAAGATAAGAAACCCCTGGTTGCACTCTGCTTGCATAGATACAAAGATAAGAAACCCCTGGTTGCACTCTGCTTGCATAGATACAAAGATAAGAAACCCCTGGTTGCACTCTGCTTGCATAGATACAAAGATAAGAAACCCCTGGTTGCACTCTGCTTGCATAGATACAAAGATAAGAAACCCCTGGTTGCACTCTGCTTGCATAGATACAAAGATAAGAAACCCCTGGTTGCACTCTGCTTGCATAGATACAAAGATAAGAAACCCCTGGTTGCACTCTGCTTGCATAGATACAAAGATAAGAAACCCCTGGTTGCACTCTGCTTGCATAGATACAAAGATAAGAAACCCCCTGGTTGCACTCTGCTTGCATAGATACAAAGATAAGAAACCCCTGGTTGCACTCTGCTTGCATAGATACAAAGATAAGAAACCCCTGGTTGCACTCTGCTTGCATAGATACAAAGATAAGAAACCCCTGGTTGCACTTCTAACTAAGCTGCACACGTTATCAGATTATAGAATTAGATATGTGACTCTTAACACGTTTCACACAGTTCAACAGTTTCAGGGTGGAATACTTTAGTCATTACCTTTAAACATTCAAATTCTTCTATATCACGAAGCCACTCCTGTGTTGTATTGGCTGTTTGGTTCGGTTCGTCGTTCTGTTGGAAGGTGAACCTATGCCGCAGTCTGTGGCCCTGAGCTCTCTGGAGCAGGTTTTCATCAAGTATCTCTCTATACTTTGCTACGTTCATCTTTTCTCAATCATTACTAGTCTCCCAGTCCCTGCCGCTGAAAAACATCCCCACAGCATGATTATGCCACCACCATGCTTCACCGTAGGGATGTTGCCACCACCATGCTTCACCGTAGTGATGTTGCCAGGTTTCCTTTAGATGCCTGTTGGCAAACCCCAAGTGGGCTGTCATGTTCCTTTTACTGAGGAGTGCTGCAGAAGGCTTGATTGGTGGAATGCTGCAGAGATGGTTGTACTTCTGGAAGGTTCTCCCATCTCCATAGAGGAACTCTAGAGCTCTTTCAGAGTGAACATTGGGTTCTTAGTCACCTCCCTGACCAAGGCCCTTCTCCCCCGATTGCTCAGTTTGGCTGGGCGGCCAGCTCTAGGAAGAGCTTTGGTGGTTCCAAACATCTTCCATTTAAGAATTATGGAGGCCACTATGTTCATGGGGACCTTCAATGCTGCAGAAATGTTTTGGTACCCTTCCCCAGATCTGTGCCTCCACACAATCCTGTCTCGGAGCTCTACAGACAATTCCTTCAACCTCATGGCTTGGTTTTTACTCTGACCTGCACTGTCAACTGTGGGACCTTTATATAGACAGGTGTGTGCCTTTCCAAATCATGTCCAATAAATTGAATGTACCACAGGTGGACTCCAATCAAGTTGTAGAAACATCTGAAGGATGATCAATGGAATCAGGATGTCTGAGATCAATTTAGAGTCTCAGAGCAAAAGGTCTGAATACTTACGTAAATAAGGTTTTATATTTTTTATTACATATTTATTTGCAAACATTTCTAAAAAAAACTTTTGTTTTGTCGTTATGGGGTATTGTCTGTAGATTGATGAGGACCAAATATTTTATTTAATACATTTTAGAATAAGGCTGTAAAACGTAACAAAATGTGGAGAAAGTCAAGGGTTCTGAATAGTTTCTAAATGCTGTGTAAATGTCTGTCTGGAGGACAGTAGAGTCATCTAATTCATTGGTTCTAAATGCTGTGTAAATGTCTGTCTGGAGGACAGTAGAGTCATCTAATTCATTGGTTCTAAATGCTGTGTAAATGTCTGTCTGGAGGACAGTAGAGTCATCTAATTCATTGGTTCTAAATGCTGTGTAAATGTCTGTCTGGAGGACAGTAGAGTCATCTAATTCATTGGTTCTAAATGCTGAAGCTACTCAATCTTCTATCACCTTCTCTGTTATAGTCTGTTCTATGTTTATTCTATATAGTCTGTTCTATGTCTATTCTATATAGTCTGTTCTGTCTGTTCTATGTTTATTCTATATAGACTGTTCTATGTTTATTCTATATAGACTGTTAAACATCTATTCTATATAGTCTGTTCTATGTCTATTCTATATAGACAGTTAA
>NC_060196.1:1594277-1604277 GCF_021184085.1 Oncorhynchus gorbuscha | reverse complement strand
AGTAATATTAGTAGTTAATTAGTCCTGCAGTTCCTGTGTTGTCTACCGGAGGACAGTGTTTATACTGCAGTAATATTAGTAGTTAATTAGTCCTGCAGTTCCTGTGTTGGCTACCGGAGGACAGTGTTTATACTGCAGTAATATTAGTAGTTAATTAGTCCTGCAGTTCCTGTGTTGTCTACAGAAGGACAGTGTTTATACTGCAGTAATATTAGTAGTTAATTAGTCCTGCAGTTCCTGTGTTGGCTACCGGAGGACAGTGTTTATATATACTGCAGTAGAAACAGCAGTAGTAGTATTAGTAGTTAATTAGTCCTGCAGTTCCTGTGTTGTCTACAGGAGGACAGTGTTTATACTGCAGTAATATTAGTAGTTAATTAGTCCTGCAGTTCCTATGTTGTCTACAGGAGGACAGTGTTTATACTGCAGTAGTAGTGTTAGTAGTTAATTAGTCCTGCAGTTCCTGTGTTGTCTACAGGAGGACAGTGTTTATACTGCAGTAGTAGTAGCAGCAGTAGTATTAGTAGTTAATTAGTCCTGCAGTTCCTGTGTTGTCTACAGGAGGACAGTGTTTATACTGCAGTAGCAGCAGTAGTATTAGTAGTTAATTAGTCCCTCAGTTCCTGTGTTGTCTACAGGAGGACAGTGTTTATACTGCAGCAGTAGTATTTGTAGTTAATTAGTCCCTCAGTTCCTGTGTTGTCTACAGGAGGACAGTGTTTATACTGCAGTAGTAGCAGCAGTAGTATTAGTAGTTAATTAGTCCTGCAGTTCCTGTGTTGTCTACAGGAGGACAGTGTTTATACTGCAGTAGCAACAGCAGTAGTATTACTAGTTAATTAGTCCCTCAGTTCCTGTGTTGTCTACAGGAGGACAGTGTTTATACTGCAGTAGCAACAGCAGTAGTATTACTAGTTAATTAGTCCCTCAGTTCCTGTGTTGTCTACAGGAGGACAGTGTTTATACTGCAGTAGCAACAGCAGTAGTATTACTAGTTAATTAGTCCCTCAGTTCCTGTGTTGTCTACAGAAGGACAGTGTTTATACTGCAGTAATATTAGTAGTTAATTAGTCCTGCAGTTCCTGTGTTGGCTACCGGAGGACAGTGTTTATACTGCAGTAGAAACAGCAGTAGTAGTATTAGTAGTTAATTAGTCCTGCAGTTCCTGTGTTGTCTACAGGAGGACAGTGTTTATACTGCAGTAATATTAGTAGTTAATTAGTCCTGCAGTTCCTGTGTTGTCTACCGGAGGACAGTGTTTATACTGCAGTAGTATTAGTAGTTAATTAGTCCTGCAGTTCCTGTGTTGTCTACCGGAGGACAGTGTTTATACTGCAGTAGTATTAGTAGTTAATTAGTCCTGCAGTTCCTGTGTTTTCTACCGGAGGACAGTGTTTATACTGTAGTAATATTAGTAGTTAATTAGTCCTGCAGTTCCTGTGTTGTCTACCGGAGGACAGAGTTTATACTGCAGTAGCAACAGCAGTAGTATTACTAGTTAATTAGTACTGCAGTTCCTGTGTTGTCTACAGGAGGACAGTGTTTATACTGCAGTAGTAGTGTTAGTAGTTAATTAGTCCTGCAGTTCCTGTGTTGTCTGCAAGAGGACAGTGTTTATACTGAGGTAGCAACAGTAGTATTAGTAGTTAATTAGTCCTGTAGTTCCTGTGTTGTCTACAGGAGGACAGTGTTTATACTGCAGTAGTAGCAGCAGTAGTATTAGTAGTTAATTAGTCCTGCAGTTCCTGTGTTATCTACAGGAGGACAGTGTTTATACTGCAGTAGTAGAATTTGTAGTTAATTAGTCCCTCAGTTCCTGTGTTGTCTACAGGAGGATAGTGTTTATACTGCAGTAGTAGCAGCAGTAGTATTAGTAGTTAATTAGTCCTGCAGTTCCTGTGTTGTCTACCGGAGGACAGTGTTTATACTGCAGTAGTAGCAGCAGTAGTATTAGTAGTTAATTAGTCCTGCAGTTCCTGTGTTGTCTACAGGAGGATAGTGTTTATACTGCAGTAGTAGCAGCAGTAGTATTAGTAGTTAATTAGTCCTGCAGTTCTTGTGTTGTCTACAGGAGGATAGTGTTTATACTGCAGTAGCAACAGCAGTAGTATTACTAGTTAATTAGTCCCTCAGTTCCTGTGTTGTCTACAGGAGGACAGTGTTTATACTGCAGTAGCAACAGCAGTAGTTAATTAGTCCTGCAGCTCCTGTGTTGTCTACAGGAGGACAGTGTTTATACTGCAGTAGTATTACTAGATAATTAGACCTGTAGTTCCTGTGTTGTCTACAGGAGGACAGTGTTTATACTGAGGTAGCAGCAGTAGTATTAGTAGTTAATTAGTCCTGTAGTTCCTGTGTTGTCTACAGGAGGACAGTGTTTATACTGCAGTAGCAGCAGTAGTATTAGTAGTTAATTAGTCCTGTAGTTCCTGTGTTGTCTACAGGAGGACAGTGTTTATACTGCAGTAGTAGCAGCAGTAGTATTAGTAGTTAATTAGTCCTACAGTTCCCGAGTTGTCTACAGGAGGACAGTGTTTATATTGCAGTAGTAGCAGCAGTAGTATTAGTAGTTAATTAGTCCTACAGTTCCTGTGTTGTCTACAGGAGGACAGTGTTTATACTGCAGTAGTAGTATTAGTAGTGTGTACTGTAGGAACAGAACAGACTGCATGATCAGATGACGTAGAGCTGCTGCAGTTAGTTTTCCTACTGCCGGTGTCCTACAACACAGGAGCTCTCTGTCTGCATGCGTCTCATGTCAAAGTGGTGCACTAGATAGGGAATATAATGCAATTTGGACTCTCCCTCTTTCTCTATCTCTTTCTCTCTCTCCGTCTTCCTCTGCCTCTCTCTTTCTCTCTCTCCGTCTTCCTCTGCCTCTCTCTTTCTCTCTCTCCGTCTTCCTCTGCCTCTCTCTTTCTCTCTCTCCGTCTTCCTCTGCCTCTCTCTTTCTCTCTCTCCGTCTTCCTCTGCCTCTCTCTTTCTCTCTCTCCGTCTTCCTCTGCCTCTCTCTTTCTCTCTCTCCGTCTTCCTCTGCCTCTCTCTTTCTCTCTCTCCGTCTTCCTCTGCCTCTCTCTTTCTCTCTCTCCGTCTTCCTCTGCCTCTCTCTTTCTCTCTCTCCGTCTTCCTCTGCCTCTCTCTTTCTCTCTCTCCGTCTTCCTCTTGTCACGAACCGGCTCAAAGCCCGTAACAAAGGGAGACAACGTGGAGATAAGGAGTAACAAAAGATATATTTATTAACTAAAGCAACTAAGGAAAATATCCAATGGTGTGTGTAATCAGTAGTCCGTAGTGTAAGTGAGTGTTTTGCATGCATGAATGTGATAATGCAGGGTGTTGAAAGGTGCCAAAGCACACAAACAAAAGGCCACCAAGAACCACACCACAATCTACAACAGGTGTCTGCATGGAGAGAGTCTCCTCCATGAATGTTGAAGAGGTCTATTTATCCTGGGAGACACCTGGCCCAGGTGTTTCCCATGTAGCTGACGACCCTCTCAACTCCGCCCACCGGCATCCTAATAAGGAAACAAGAACAAAGACAGAATACGGCAGACAGAGTGGGAGGGTCGTCACATTCCCCCCCATAAAACCGGGGACCAACAAGGACCCCGGAACAACATACCAGCCTCCCGCGTCCCAAATTGACACAGGCCTCCCGCGTCCCAAATTGACACAGGCCTCTGCGTCCCAAATTGATGAGGGTTTACGTGTTCACACTTACAATTTGCCCCAGCCAACCTCCTCCCCAGACCTCAGCAACCTTCGCACAGGAAGCAACATTTAAGAGGAAAGAAAACAAGACCAGGAGGGAGCAGACAGGACAGAGAGAACATGACAATACGAAACAATGGTCAGTCACGTAAACATTAGGAACAGGGCGCACGAGAGAGCGCATCAGCAATCACGTTTTCAGTCCCCCGGATGTGCCTCACATCTAGATGGAATGATTGTAAAAATAAACACCATCGCATTATCCTCTGGTTTGGACACATCATGGACCTCAAAAAAGTGAGGGGGTTATGGTCGGTGTAGACCACAATAGGTACTACCCCCGACCCGACATACACTTCGAAGTGTTGTAGCGCCCAAATGAGTGCTAGCGCTTCCTTTTCAATAACCGAATAGTTCAACTGATAATCGTTAAACTTTTTAGAAAAGAAACTAACAGGCTTCTCAATCCCAGACACATCTGCTTGCAGCAAAACTGCACCTGCCCCCACATGACTAGCATCCACCTGCAAGGTAAATGACAAATCCATGCGAGGAGCAGCCAGCACTGGAGTTGAGGTAAGCAACCTCTTTGAATCTTCAAAAGCGTGTTGACAACGAGTAGACCAAACGTAAACAGCCTTAGCTTTCAGCATATCTGTCAAGGGAGCGACCACAGTAGAGAAGTTATTACAAAAACTACGGTAATAACCAATCATGCCCAAGAAACGCATCAGTTCCTTTTTAGTAGTTGGTGGTGGAAAAGCATCAATAGCCACCACTTTAGCCCGAACAGGACGCACTTCACCCTGCCCAACCACTTTTCCAAGGTATGTAACGGTCGCCTGAGCAAACTCACATTTTGCCAGATTGATTGTGAGGCGACCTGCAGCCAGACGTTCAAACAAGGCTTGAATACGGGACAGATGTTCTTCCCAAGTATCTGCATAGATCACTACATCGTCCAAATAAACAGCGCACCCGGTCAGACCGGCGACAACCCTGTTCATAAGTCGCTGAAAAGTGGCAGGTGCATTGCGCAGACCGAAACTCATAACTGAATACGAGTACAGACCAAAGGGTGTAATAAAGGCAGAGATTTCACGTGCCCTACTCGTCAGTGGCACCTGCCAATAGCCTTTTAACAGGTCAAATTTGCTCACAAACTTAGCTGCACCGACTTGATCAACACAGTCCTCCATCCGAGGAAGAGGAAATGAATCTGGCTTTGTGACACTGTTTACCTTACGGTAGTCCGTACAAAAACGGTTTGTTCCATCCGGTTTACTGACCAAGATACAGGGAGAAGCCCAACTGGAGAAAGAAGGCTCTGCTATCTTACTCTCCAGCATGTACTTGACCTCAGCATCCAGACAACGTAGTTTCTCTGAAGAAACTCTATAGAACCGCTGACGAATGGGGTCAGCACCTCCAATGTCAATATCATGTTCTATTAAGTTTGTACGTGTAGGTGTATCAGAAAATAAACCTGGAAATCTCTGAATCAGACCAACCATCTCTTTCCGCTCATCAACAGGTAGGTGAGTGAGAAGACTGTCTAAAATATCCAGTGTTTCTGAATTTTTCAATCTACCCTGCAATATACAATCGTCAGGACCAGGAACATCTTCCTCCTCATGCACAGATCTAGCACGACAAGAACCCAAGGAAACAACGGTATCAGCCAAAAGAACAGGTTTACCGTCCTCTGTAGAATCCCACTGTTCAGTCTCAGAGGAACGTGCATAATAGGGTTTTAACAGATTTACATGGCACAGCTGGTGTGCTTTCCTCCGTTCTGGAGTGGCAACTAGATAATTTTGCTCAGTGTACTGGCGCACCACTGTATATGGACCTTGAAACTTGGCTTGAAAAGGAGAACCAACAATTGGCAGCAGAGCAAGAACCTGGTCACCTGGACTAAAGTGACGAGGCTCAGTTCGGCGATCAAATATGCCCTTCATCCTATCCTGTGAAGATGATAACTTCTCTTTAGCCATTTCACCAGCGGCATACAGCCGTCGCCGGAAATCACACACATACGAACACAGGGACTGAGGAGGCTCGGGAGACTTCCAGTCATCCTGGAGAACAGATAAAAGTCCACGCACCCTATGTCCAAACACAAGGTCATTTGGACTGAAACCTGTGCTCTCCTGTGAAACTTCCCTAGCGGCTAACAGTAACCAAGGCAACCCCTCCTCCCAATCCTTATCCATCTCAGTACAATAAGCTCTCAACAAAGACTTAAGTGTTTGATGGAAACGTTCCAGTGCTCCTTGACTTTGCGCGTGATAGGCGCTAGACACATTGTGTTTAATATGGAGCTGTTGAAGAACCTGACCAAACAGATTAGAGGTAAAATTAGATCCTTGATCACTCTGAATGACCTTAGGGATTCCAAACAATGAGAGAAACTGAGTCAAAGCTTTTAACACCGATTTAGTCGTGATAGATCGGAGAGGATAGGCAGCAGGAAACCTAGTGGTCTGACACCTCACAGTGAACAGGTAACTGCTACCCTTTTTAGAACGAGGCAGAGGACCCACACAGTCAATAATCAGATACTCAAAAGGTTGGCTGAGTACAGGAATAGGAAACAATGGTACTGGTTTAATAGCTTGATTAGGCTTACCAGTTAATTGACAGGTGTGACAAGTTTTGATAAAATCAGAAACATCCCTCTTTAATCTAGGCCAAAAGAAATGTCTTAATATGCGATTGTAGGTTTTCCTCACCCCCATATGTCCAGCAACGTCACTGTGAGAAGTTTCCAACACCAACTCACGAAGCTTAACTGGTACAACAACCTGACTAATTGCCTCCCCAGAAAAACACTATCATGAGACACCCACTTTCTCATCAGGACATCCTCTTGGAGAAAATAGCCATGGGCGACATCTCCCAACTGTTCTATAGGCACAATTTGATCACGCAACTCTTCCAACGTGGGGTCATCCCGTTGAGCATTGATTAGATCTGAGCGGGTTACAGATAACGGGATAACAGGGAAAACAGTGACATACTTTGTATTATTATCATTAGTCGGCGCAGTGACTAGTTCGCCACGGCTCATAGAACGTGTCACTGCACACGCAGAGAACACCTCTGGGAAACTCTGTACACTCTCATCAGGAATCCCAACAAATGACGGCTTAGTGGAAACCACTAGAGATGGAAACACAACTGGCCATACACGCTCACCTGCCAAGTTATTCCCAAGGATAACGTCGATACCCTCAATAGGCAACGAAGGACGCACCCCCACAACAACTTCACCCTTCACCAGCCCACAATCCAACATCAGTTTATGCAATGGAACTGACAGAGTGTTCAAACCTATTCCCCTAATTAGAACACTATTCCCCGAATCAGTCTCAGCAGAAAAGGGTAACACAGACTCCAACACAAATGATTCAGAGGCACCTGTGTCTCTCAGGATCTTCACTGGCACTAGGTCTTTACTTCCTAACATAGACACAAAACCTTCTGTAATGAAAGGTAAATAGTCTGGATCAATATGGACTTTCACATTCTCCTGGGCCTGAGGAAATGAGTCAAGAATGAACTGATGTGGAACAGGTGCAGCTAACGCAGCAGGCTTAGATTTAGCGTAAGCACCCTTTGACCTGAGAAGTGGACATTCGTTTTCCAATGACCTGAACCTTGACAGTAGTGACACTCCTGCCCAAAGTCAGCCTTACCATGGGAGTCAGGTTCAACCCTAGTTGAATAGAACTCTGCCCGAGAATCAAAGTATCTCGGTGAGCGAAGCCCAAATCTATCCGAACGCCCCCACTCTTTCCGAATACGGGGTTTTGCAAAGACACTTTTGTGAGTCAACACATACTCGTCTGCCAAAACCGCAGCTTCAGCAACATTCTTTACTTTCTGTTCATTAATATAAGTGGCAATACGATCAGGAATTGTGTCCTTAAATTGCTCTAACATAATCAGATCACACAGCCCTTGGAAAGTCACAACTGCAGAGGCAGAACACCAGCGATTAAACTGTAAAGATAACTGTCGCGCAAACTCAACATGAGTCTGGTTATCTTCCCTTTTTAAAGTTCTAAATCGTTGGCGGTAAGCCTCAGGGACCAATTCATAAATCTGTAACACAGCTGTTTTAACTTTATCATAACTGGCACTGTCGTGTACACTAAGAGCTGAATATGCTTCCTGCGCTTTACCAGTCAGCACACACTGCAACATTAAAGTGCGGTCAGAATCAGGCCAACTCCTAGCGTTAGCAACCCGCTCAAACAACGAAAAGAATGTCTCGGGGTCCCTTTCATTAAACCGAGGCAATAACCGCAAGTTCCCAACAATATCAAATGTCTCTGGGGCACAACCAAAAGCGGAACTACCCCTAGGTAAATCTGGGTCACCTTCCCAAAACAAACTCTCCCCTGAGATCTTTCCTTCCCTAACCAACTCTATACGTTCTTGTTGCAACTTGATTTTAGCACGCTCCATATATTGTTTAAATGCCAATTCCTTTTCATATTTCACACGATCATGCTCTAGCTTCTCACGATCATGCTCTAGCTTCTCACGATCATGCTCTAGCTGTAACAAAAGCAGTTCTTTCTGCTGTTCAAAAAGAAGGCTACTAGGACTAACCGATGGAATGGCCATTGTAACGTTATGGGGAGACAACAAATCCTCAGCAGAGGCTGGCCCGGTGGTAACTTCAAGAATACCACTCTCCATCAGATTGGCTTTCAATATCAACCTAATAGAATTCTTTAGACGTTTATCACTAATCTCAACCTTGTAGTGTTCCGCGACCTTCAACAGCTGTTCTTTAGTACCTAAATCTAACAATTCCTCTGATGGAGAGCGAATGAACTTATCTACATAAGACGCCATAATCACACAAAAAAAAATTCTCGCTCTTCCCTTCTGCTGAGCACACCAGAACACAACCCGAGAATTGACAATCACCCTGAGCACCACAGAAGAGAGATGAGATATGGAGCTTCCCCAAAACCTACAATAACTCAACCCTAGTCTTCGTGCAGATTTGCGGTGGGAATTTACGCACTGTAGCCCGCTGGCAAGGAAATAGAACTCCCCAGCATGCTGGCAAATTCCACCAAGCCACGGATGTGCCCCGAGACAACTGCTCAGTCCACAGACACCACACAAAAATAACAAACATTAACCATGCCCAACATATTCCAAAAAATGAAACACGTCGCTAAACCTATCAGGGGAAAAAGGCTATAGCTCCGGGTAGCAAGTTCCACTACCCTACACAAATCTCCTACCGAGGTACACAGCCGATTTACTCACCTCCTCAGACTGACTTCCCAACAGAAAGTAGAACAAGAGTTTCCAGGCTAGGCAAGGCCTGGAAACTAACCATTATACTCTCTCCAACGCAGCACACAAACCAAACAACAAAGGCAACCAATACTGGGCCGATCACACTCAAACACCATATTCAAACCAAACACGTACCTCCACGGTCTCCCAAACCAATAGTTCAAATATCCCGGATGAGCCCCCACTTGTCACGAACCGGCTCAAAGCCCGTAACAAAGGGAGACAACGTGGAGATAAGGAGTAACAAAAGATATATTTATTAACTAAAGCAACTAAGGAAAATATCCAATGGTGTGTGTAATCAGTAGTCCGTAGTGTAAGTGAGTGTTTTGCATGCATGAATGTGATAATGCAGGGTGTTGAAAGGTGCCAAAGCACACAAACAAAAGGCCACCAAGAACCACACCACAATCTACAACAGGTGTCTGCATGGAGAGAGTCTCCTCCATGAATGTTGAAGAGGTCTATTTATCCTGGGAGACACCTGGCCCAGGTGTTTCCCATGTAGCTGACGACCCTCTCAACTCCGCCCACCGGCATCCTAATAAGGAAACAAGAACAAAGACAGAATACGGCAGACAGAGTGGGAGGGTCGTCACACTCTGCCTCTCTCTTTCTCTCTCTCCGTCTTCCTCTGCCTCTCTCTTTCTCTCTCTCCGTCTTCCTCTGCCTCTCTCTTTCTCTCTCTCCGTCTTCCTCTCCCTCTCTCTTTCTCTCTCTCCGTCTTCCTCTCCCTCTCTCTTTCTCTCTGCTCTCTCTGTCAATGGTGTGGTGCTATGTAGAACTCAAGGTGTGTGTGTGTGTGTGTGTGTGTGTGTGTGTGTGTGTGTGTGTGTGTGTGTGTGTGTGTGTGTGTGTGTGTGTGTGTGTGTGTGTGTGTGTGTGTGTGTGTGTGTGTGTGTGTGTGTGTGTGTGTGTGTGTGTGTGTGTGTGTGTGTGTGTGTGTGTGTGTGTT
>NC_060196.1:1581777-1584277 GCF_021184085.1 Oncorhynchus gorbuscha | reverse complement strand
CCGCACACACACTATAGAATAACACACTCATGCTATAGAACACCGCACACACACTATAGAACACCACACACACACTATAGAACACCACACACACACTATAGAACAACACACACACACACTATAGAACACCACACACACTATAGAACACCACACACACACTATAGAACACCGCACACACACTATAGAATAACACACTCATGCTATAGAAACAACCGTAAACACCCTAAACAACCGTAAACACCCTAAACAACCGTAAACACCCTAAACAACCATAAACACCATAAACAACCCTCAACACCCTAAACACCCTAAACAACTGTAAACACCCTAAACAAGCATAAACACCCTAAACAACCGTAAACACCCTAAACAACCGTAAACACCCTCAAACATCCTAAACACCCTCAACCACAGTAAACACCCTCAAACACCCTAAACAACCGTAAACACCCTCAAACACCCTAAACAACCGTAAACACCCTCAAACACCCTAAACAACCGTAAACACCATAAACAACCGTAAACACCCTAAACAACCATAAACACTCTAAACACCCTAAACAACCGTAAACACCCTAAACAACCATAAACACCATAAACAACCCTCAACAGCCTAAACACCCTAAACAACCATAAACACCCTAAACAACCATAAACACCCTAAACAACCGTAAACACCCTAAACAACCGTAAACACCCTCAAACATCCTAAACACCCTCAACCACAGTAAACACCCTCAAACACCCTAAACAACCGTAAACACCCTCAAACATCCTAAACACCCTCAACCACAGTAAACACCCTCAAACATCCTAAACACCCTAAACAACCGTAAACACCCTGAAACACCCTTAACACCCTCAAACACCCTAAACACCACAAACACCCTAAACACCCTCAAACACCCTCAACACCACAAACACCCTTAACACCCTCAAACACCCTCAACACCACAAACACCCTAAACACCCTCAAACACCCTCAACACCACAAACACCCTTAACACCACAAACACCCTTAACACCCTAAAACACCTTCAACACCACAAACACCCTAAACACCCTCAAACACCCTCAAACACCCTCAACACCACAAACACCCTTAACACCACAAACACCCTTAACACCCTAAACACCCTCAAACACCCTCAACACCACAAACACCCTAAACACCCTCAAACACCCTCAAACACCCTAAACACCCTCAAATACAGTAAACACCCTCAAACACCATAAACAACCGTAAACACCATAAACAACCGTAAACACCCTAAACAACCGTAAACACCCTCAAACACCCTAAACACCACAAACACCACAAACACCCTCAACACCACACACACCCTTAACACCCTAAACACCCTCAAACACCCTCAACACCACAAACACCCTAAACACCCTCAAACACCCTCAACACCACAAACACCGTAAACACCCTCAAACACCCTCAACACCCTAAACACCCTCAACACCACAAACACCCTAAACACCTTCAAACACCCTCAACACCACAAACACCCTAAACACCCTCAAACACCCTCAAACACCCTAAACACCTTCAAACACCCTCAACACCCTCAAACACAGTAAACACCCTCAAACACCCTCAAACACCGTAAACACCCTCAAGACCCTCAAACACAGTAAACACCCTTTAACACCCTCAATCACC
This sequence comes from Oncorhynchus gorbuscha, assembly GCF_021184085.1. Lineage (NCBI taxonomy): Eukaryota > Metazoa > Chordata > Actinopteri > Salmoniformes > Salmonidae > Oncorhynchus > Oncorhynchus gorbuscha. The sequence continues at coordinate 1,582,605 of NC_060196.1, read as the reverse complement.
CTCAAACACCCTCAAACACAGTAAACACCCTTTAACACCCTCAAACATCCTAAACACCCTCAAACACCGTAAACACCCTCAAACACCATAAACACCCTAAACAACCGTAAACACCATAAACAACCGTAAACACCCTAAACAACCGTAAACACCCTCAAACACCCTAAACACCACAAACACCCTCAAACACCCTAAACAACCGTAAGCACCCTAAACAACCGTAAACACCCTAAACACCCTAAACAGCAGTAAACACCCTAAACAACCATAAACACCATAAACAACCCTCAACACCCTAAACAACCGTAAACACCCTAAACAACCGTAAACACCCTCAAACATCCTAAACACCCTCAACCACAGTAAACACCCTCAAACACCCTAAACACCCTAAACAACCATAAACACCCTCAAACACCCTAAACACCACAAACACCCTAAACACCCTCAAACACCACAAACACCCTAAACACCCTCAAACACCCTCAAACACCCTCAACACCACAAACACCCTAAACACCCTCAACACCACAAACACCCTAAACACCCTAAACACCCTCAAACACCCTCAACACCACAAACACCCTTAACACCCTAAACACCCTCAAACACCCTCAAACACCCTCAACAACACAAACACCCTAAACACCCTCAACACCACAAACACCCTCAACACCACAAACACCCTTAACACCCTAAAACACCCTCAACACCACAAACACCGTAAACACCCTCAAACACCCTCAACACCCTAAACACCCTCAACACCACAAACACCCTAAACACCTTCAAACACCCTCAACACCACAAACACCCTAAACACCTTCA
>NC_060196.1:1571777-1576777 GCF_021184085.1 Oncorhynchus gorbuscha | reverse complement strand
TCATTATGGTGTTGGTATTGGTATTGGTGTTGGTGTTGGTGTCGTTATGGTGTTGGTATTGGTGTTGTTGTTGGTATTGATATTGGTGTTGGTGTTGGTGTCGTTATGGTGTTGGTATTGGTGTTGGTATTGGTTTTGGTGTTGGTGTCGTTATGGTGTCGTTATGGTGTTGGTATTGGTGTTGGTTTTGGTGTTGTTATGGTGTTGATATGGGTGCCATTTTGGTGTTGGTGTTGGTGTTGTTATGGTGTTCTTATGGTGTTGTTATGATGTTGATATGGGTGTCATTTTGGTGTTGGTGTTGTTATGGTGTTGTTATGGTGTTGTTATGGTGTTGTTATGGGTGTCATTTTTGTGTTGGTGTTGGTGTTGGTGTTGTTATGGTGTTGTTATGGGTGTTGTTATGGTGTTGTTATGGTGTTGGTTTTGGTGTCGTTATGGTGTTTTTATGGTGTTGGTTTTGGTGTTGTTATGGTGTCGTTATGGTGTTGTTATGGTGTTGATATGGTGTTGGTTTTGGTGTTGGTTTTGGTGTTGTTATGGTTTCGTTATGGTGTCGTTATGGTGTTGTTTTGGTGTCGTTATGGTGTTGTTATGGTGTCGTTATGGTGTTCTTTTGGTGTCGTTATGGTGTTGTTATGGTGTTGGTTTTGGTGTTGTTATGGTGTTGATATGGGTGTCATGTTGATGTTGTTATGGTGTTGGTGTTGGTTTTGGTGTTGTTATGGTGTTGATATGGTGTTGATATGGGTGTCATGTTGGTGTTTTGTTTAATTTTGGGTCAAATGGTTTTAAACCGTGTTTGATTTGATACATGTTTCAATATTTTTTCATAAACTCGGTTTCTGATTGGACATAAACTCAGTTTCTGATTGGACATAAACTAGGTTTCTGATTGGACATAAACTCGGTTTCTGATTGGACATAAACTCGGTTTCTGATTGGACATAAACTAGGTTTCTGATTGGACATAAACTAGGTTTCTGATTGGACATAAACTCGGTTTCTGATTGGACATAAACTAGGTTTCTGATTGGACATAAACTAGGTTTCTGATTGGACATAAACTCGGTTTCCGATTGGACATAAACTCGGTTTCCGATTGGACATAAACTAGGTTTCCGATTGGACGTAATCTAGGTTTCCGATTGGTCGTAAACTAGGTTTCCGATTGGTCGTAAACTAGGTTTCCGATTGGTCGTAAACTAGGTTTCCGATTGGACGTAAACTAGGTTTCCGATTGGACGTAAACTAGGTTAACGATTGGACATAAACTAGGTTTCCGATTGGACATAAACTAGGTTTCCGATTGGACATAAACTAGGTTTCCGATTGGTCGTAAACTAGGTTTCCGATTGGACGTAAACTAGGTTTCCGATTGGATGTAAACTAGGTTTCCGATTGGACGTAAACTAGGTTTCCGATTGGACGTAAACTAGGTTTCCGATTGGACATAAACTAGGTTTCCGATTGGACTTAAACTAGGTTTCCGATTGGACGTAAACTAGGTTTCCGATTGGACATAAACTAGGTTTCCGATTGGACATAAACTAGGTTTCCGATTGGACGTGAAGGTACATTTGTGGAAATCATTTAATTTAGAAATCCACTCTGAAAACTCTTGGAAAAGTCATGTAATAACTTAGAAGCTTCTAGTCAGTAAATTACATTTCAGCTTCCATGTGAATGTTAATAAGAAGGGGAAAGTACAATGACGATGATGATGGGTTCATGACCTATGACCGTTGACCTATGACCGTTGACCGTTGACCTATGACCGTTGACCTATGACCGTTGACCGTTGACCTATGACCGTTCCCTGGATTTCTGGTTTATGAAAGAGAAAATGTCTTTGTTTCCATGAGAGACAGGTGGTTGCTATGACAACGCATTACTCTACGAAAATAACGATATGGTTCTCAGCAATAATAAGAGGTAATCTTACCCCCTTACCCTGCTAACCTTAACACGCTTAACTGACCTCAGATCAGTCTACAGAGATTATTCTGACCTACTCATTTAACTGACCTCAGATCAGTCTACAGAGATTATTCTGACCTACTCATTTAACTGACCTTAATACATTACCATTTAACTGACCTCAGATCAGTCTACAGTGATTAGTCTCACCTACTCATTTTAAATGTGTCCCTCTATGCACTTCACATATCTAGAGATCCCTTTAAATAAGTCTAGATGCATTCATTTCCTGTAGGCATAATCCTCTCACATATGACATGTAGAGATCCCTTTAAAAATGATTTAGAGACACCTTTAAATAAATAAATATGTCTGCTGTGGGCATAATCCTCTCACATATGACATCAGTCCTTAACAGATTGACCTTTGACATTTGAACCTTTGACCTTTTGGGGCTGTTGGAACGTGTTATTATATTTTAGGAGATGCTTTGAATCCCTTGAATGCAGTCAGTATTTTTCTATTCAGTTATATTCAGTTATATTCAGTTATATTCAGTTATATTCAGTTATATTCAGTTATATACACTATGCACTCTTTTATATGTCTAGTATGTAAGTATCTTTGTCTGTCTGTTTGTCTGTCTGTCTCTCTGCCCCCCTCTCTCTCTGTCTCTCTCTCTCTGTCTCTGTCTCTCTGTCTCTCTGTCTCTCTCTCTCTGTCTCTGTCTCTCTGTCTCTCTGCCCCTCTCTCTGTGTCTCTGTCTCTCTGTCTGTCTCTCTGCCCCTCTCTCTCTGCCCCCCTCTCTCTCTGACTCTCTCTCTCTGTCTCTCTCTCTCTCTCTCTGCCCCTCTCTCTCTCTGTCTCTCTCTCTCTGTCTCTGTCTCTCTGTCTCTCTGCCCCTCTCTCTGTGTCTCTGTCTCTCTGTATGTCTCTCTGCCCCTCTCTCTCTGCCCCCCTCTCTCTCTGTCTCTCTCTCTCTGTTTCTGTCTCTCTGTCTGTGTCTCTCTCTTTGTCTGTCTCTCTGTCTCTCTGTCTGTGTCTCTCTCTCTGTCTGTCTCTCTGTCTCTCTGCGCCTCTCTCTCTGTGTCTCTGTGTCTCTGTCTCTCTGTCTGTGTCTCTCTCTTTGTCTGTCTCCCTGTCTGTCTCTCTGCCCCTCTCTCTCTGTGTCTCTGTCTCTCTCTGTCTGTCTCTCTGCCCCTCTCTGTGTCTGTGTCTCTCTGTCTCTCTGCCGCTCTCTCTCTGTTGCTCTGTCTCTCTGTCTGTGTCTCTCTCTCTGTCTCTCTCTCTGTCTGTCTCTCTGTCTGTCTTTCGGTCTCTCTTTCTCTCTCAAAAGCAATGGTAAATTGTTGAATTTTCCCAGATGTATTCAACCCAGTATAATGTGTCATTTCTAAACCCATACTAACAGATGATCTCCTTCTAACCCCACATCCCTTCCCATTGTAGATGCCACACAGCTATGAGTCTATATTATATTGTAACAGTAGTTCTCTCTCTCTCTCAGAGACCTGTGGTTAATACTGTGTATTATTACCAGTAGTTCTCCCTCTCTCAGAGACCTGTGGTTAATACTGTGTATTATTACCAGTAGTTCTCCCTCTCTCAGAGACCTGTGGTTAATACTGTGTATTATTACCAGTAGTTCTCCCTCTCTCAGAGACCTGTGGTTAATACTGTGTATTATTACCAGTAGTTCTCCCTCTCTCAGAGACCTGTGGTTAATACTGTGTATTATTAACAGTATGACGACAGTCTTATGCTTCATCACCAATAGATATACCATGTTTATTAAATACCATATTTATATACTCTCTCCCTCCCTCCCTCTCTCCTCCCTCCCTCTCTCCTCCCTCTCTCTCTCTCCCTCCCTCCCTCCCTCTCTCTCCTCCCTCTCTCTCTCCTCCCTCTCTCTCTCTCCCTCTCTCTCTCTCTCCCTCTCTCCTCCCCTCCCTCCTCTCCTCCCTCCCTCCCTCCCTCCCCCTCCCTCCCTCCCTCCCTCCCTCCCTTCCTTCCTTCCTTCCTTCCTTCCTTCCTCCATCCATCCCTCCCTCCCTCTCTCTCTCTCTCTCTCCCTCCCTCCCTCCCTCACTCCCTCCCTCCTCCCTCTCTCCTCCCTCTCTCCTCCCTCTCTCCTCCCTCTCTCCTCCCTCCCTCTCTCCTCCCTCCCTCCATCCTTCTCTTTCTCCAGATGCCAGACAGCTCCCAGACGTAGCCCTGACAGGGAAGTGCACTAGGGAGTGTGATGAGTTTGGACACTCCGACACTTGTTGGATGCCCGCCGCTGTCCACCCGTCGCCTCGGCAACACCAGCGCCAGCGCCACGTCAGCGAGCCGCCTCGCCTTTCCACCTTCGCCTCCCCTGGCAACGACAACAACAATAACCATGACGACGATGATGAGGAAGATAGTGACAGTGAGAGCGCCGGCAGCGCCGGGAGTTCCGAACCGGGCGTAGTCAGCGTGGGAGTCGGCGGAGGAGGTCAGAGGTTACCGTTAGCCAATGGGGATCCTCTCGGCAGCCTGGTGGGCAGAAACAGGATGAACCGGAACATGGGCGACCACAACCGGAACCTACTCAACCGGAAGATGACGTCAGCGTCGTACGACACCTTCAGCTCCGCCGGGTTCGGGAGACGCCATCACGAGGAGGATAGGGGGGGTCAGGGCAGGGTCAACCCTCCGGAGGTTATACCATTAACGAGGACCGGGGACTACAAGACCACATCGTGCCTCACGCTCTCCCGTAGAGAGGTCTACCTGTAAGAGCAGGATGGATGGATCAGTCCACTGCTGCTGCACCCCTTTGCTGATGGAATGGAACATTCCATCCCTGTTTGTTCTGATGAAATGGAACAGTCCACTTCTAGACATTGGAATGAAATGGTCCATTTCTGTTGTAGTTCTTTTGTTGAGAACTTTGACCAGCTGTGAATAACAACAATAATAACAATAATAACAACACCTTAAGAGGAGAGGACCGCTCAGTGGGTTTGGGTTTGTTTTGGAGACAAGACACCACATAACTACAAAACCACAAAAAAGGACACTGGGACCTTAGACTCCAAGAAGAAATGACT
>NC_060196.1:1559277-1564277 GCF_021184085.1 Oncorhynchus gorbuscha | reverse complement strand
GAGAGAGAGAGAGAGAGAGAGAGAGAGAGAGAGAGAGAGAGAGGACAGGGTAATAACAGGCCTGGAGAGAGAGAGAGAGAGAGAGAGAGAGAGAGAGAGAGAGAGAGAGAGAGAGAGAGATAGAGAGGACAGGGTGATAACAGGCCAGGAGAGATAGAGGACAGGGTGATAACAGGCCTGGAGAGATAGAGGACAGGGTGATAACAGGCCAGGAGAGATAGAGGATAGGGTGATAACAGGCCTGGAGAGATAGAGGACAGGGTGATAACAGGCCTGGAGAGATAGAGGACAGGGTGATAACAGGCCTGGAGAGAGAGGGGACAGGGTGATAACAGGCCTGGAGAGAGAGAGAGAGAGAGAGAGAGAGAGAGAGAGAGAGAGAGAGAGAGAGAGAGAGAGGACAGGGTGACAACAGGCCTGGAGAGATAGAGAGAGAGAGGACAGGGTGACAACAGGCCTGGAGAGATAGAGAGAGAGGACAGGGTGACAACAGGCCTGGAGAGAGAGAGAGAGAGGACAGGGTGATAACAAGGTTAATGTCGTCTTAAAGAGATATTTGCATCCACCCGTTTAGGACTTTTTGAAAGGTGACACCTCCAGTGCATCCCACATGGTATCCTCTATAGTGCACTACTTATGACCAGAGGCTGTGGCCCAAGTAGTGCACTATATAGGGAATAGGGTGCCTTTTGAAATCCTGATTGGTCGATTACCTAATAGCCATCTATAGAACTGTAAGAACTACCCAGTAGAACCGAGGAACCCGTAGAACAGAGAACAATGTTAATAACAGACAAAAGGCATGTTTTACCTGTTTCAATTTTGCATTAAAAAAAAAAAACTAAAAAACTAAAAACATTTTTTTTCCTCTTGATTTTCTCTTTTTTTTAATTTATCTGTTGCTGCTCTATTATTAACTGGGATTCATTAATTATTCAACTTAATGCATTTTCTAATGATTACGAGGTGTGCTTCCCGAAATGGTACCTTATTCCTTATAAAGTGGACAATAGAGGGCCCTGGTCAACAGTAGTTCACTATAGAGGGAAAAGGGTCCCATTTCAGTCACACAGAGTTGTTGTTACAGATCGGTTTGAGGATGATGATGATGATGATGATGATGATGATGATGTGTACAAGTTTGACATTGACATTAAAAGCTCCTTGAAACATTTTAAAAGTTGCATTTTTTAATTTGTACTCGGGTTCGGGATTCAATCCAGAGTGCGTTATGGAGCAGCACATTGCATTTGACTTATACATTACCCTTGAGCCAACAGGGTAGGGGGGCGTGTTTGTAGCCTAGTGGTTAGAGCATTGGACTAGTAACCGAAAGGTTGCGAGTTCGAATCCCCGAGCTGACAAGGTACAAATCTGTCGTTCTGCCCCTGAACAGGCAGTTAACCCACTGTTCCTAGGCCGTCATTGAAAGTAAGAATTTGTTCTTAACTGACTTGCCTAGTAAAAAATCACAGTGTTTACCATGAAGGACATATCCTTGAACGTTGGGGAAAATGCCTTTTAAAGACTCATTGTAGTATGTCCAGTATTCTGCTCTATAATGTGCCTCAGATTGAGTCGTGGCCTTGGGCATGACATTTAACACATGCTAATATCTGGTACATTGATGTTTTGGGATTGAGACGTGGCCTTGGGCATGACATTTAACACATGCTAATATCTGGTACATTGATGTTTTGGGATTGAGACGTTGGCCTTGGGCATGACATTTAACACATTTAACACATGCTAATATCTGGTACATTGATGTTTTGGGATTGAGACGTGGCCTTGGGCATGACATTTAACACATGCTAATAACTGGTACATTGATGTTTTGGGATTGAGACGTGGCCTTGGGCATGACATTTAACACATGCTAATAACTGGTACATTGATGTTTTGGGATTGAGACGTGGCCCTGGGCATGACATTTAACACATGCTAATAACTGGTACATTGATGATTTTGGTTTGAAAGTGCTAAACCGAGCAAGACAAAGGAGTGATTGTGGACTACAGGAAAAAGAGGACCGTGGAGTCAACCTGCAGTGGAGTGTCCACATCACCAACAAACTAACATGGTCCAAGCACACTAAGACAGTCGTGGAGAGGACACATCACCAACAAACTAACATGGTCCAAGCACACCAAGACAGTCGTGGAGAGGACACATCACCAACAAACTAATATGGTCCAAGCACACCAAGACAGTCGTGAGAGGTATTCTCATCGGCAGACTCAACAGCCTTGGTTTCTCTAATGATTGCCTCTCCTGGTTCGCTAAGTACTTCTCTGATACAGTTCAGTGTGTCACAGCGGAGGGCTTGCTGTCCGGGCCTCTGGCAGTCTCTATGGGGCGCCACAGGGTTCAATTCTCGAGCCGACTCAATTCTCAGTATATACTGTATCAACGATGTCGCTCTTGCTGCTGGTGAGTCTCTGATCCACCTCTACGCAGACGACACCATTCTATATACATCTGACCCTTCTTTGGACACTGTGCTAACAAACCTCCAAACGAGCTTCAATGCCATACAACTCTCTTTCTGTGGCCTCCAACTGCTCTTAATCACAAATAAAACTAAAAGCATACTCTTCCACCGATAGCTGCCTGCTCCCGCCTGCCCACCTAGCATCACTACTCCGGACCGTTCTGACTTAGAATATGTGAACAACTACAAATGCCAAGGTGGCTGGCTAGACTCTCCTTCCAGACTCACATTAAGCATCTTCAATCCAAAGTTAAATCTAGAATCTGCTTCCTATTTCGCAACCAAGCATCCTTCACTCATGCTGCCAAACATACCCTCGTAAAACTGACTATCCTGTCAACCCTTGACTTAGGCGATGTCATTTACAAAATTGCCTCCAATATTCTACTCAGCAAATTGGATGCAGTCAGTGCCATCCGTTCTGTCACCAAAGCCTCATATACTACCCAGCACTGCGACCTGTATGCTCTCGTTGGCTGGTCCTCGCTACATATTCGTCGCCAAACCCACTGGCTCCAGGTCATCTTTAAGACTAGACCAAACTAGACAACCAAGGCTAGACCAAACTAGACAACCATGACTAGACCAAACTAGACGACCAAGAGTAGGCCAAACTAGACAACCAAGACTAGACCAAACTAGACGACCAAGAGTAGGCCAAACTAGACAACCAAGACTAGACCAAACTAGACAACCAAGACTAGACGACCAAGAGTAGGCCAAACTAGACAACCAAGACTAGATGACCTAGAGTAGGCCAAACTAGACGACCAAGACTAGACCAAACTAGACGACCAAGAGTAGGCCAAACTAGACAACCAAGACTAGACCAAACTAGACAACCAAGACTAGACGACCAAGAGTAGGCCAAACTAGACGACCAAGACTAGACCAAACTAGACGACCAAGAGTAGGCCAAACTAGACAACCAAGACTAGACCAAACTAGACAACCAAGACTAGACAACCAAGAGTAGGCCAAACTAGACAACCAAGACTAGACGACCAAGAGTAGGCCAAACTAGACAACCAAGACTAGACCAGACTAGACAACCAAGACTAGACGACCAAGAGTAGGCCAAACTAGACAACCAAGACTAGACGACCAAGAGTAGGCCAAACTAGACAACCAAGACTAGACCAAACTAGACAACCAAGACTAGATAACCAAGACTAGACCAAACTAGACAACCATGACTAGACCAAACTAGACAACCAAGACTAGACCAAACTAGACAACCAAGACTAGACCAAACTAGACCAAACTAGACATGACTAGACCAAACTAGACAACCAAGACTAGGCGACCAAGAGTAGGCCAAACTAGACAACCAAGACTAGACCAAACTAGACAACCAAGACTAGACAACCAAGACTAGATAACCAAGACTAGACCAAACTAGACAACCATGACTAGACCAAACTAGACAACCATGACTAGACCAAACTAGACGACCAAGAGTAGGCCAAACTAGACAACCAAGACTAGACCAAACTAGACAACCAAGACTAGACCAAACTAGACAACCAAGACTAGACGACCAAGAGTAGGCCAAACTAGACGACCAAGACTAGACCAAACTAGACGACCAAGAGTAGGCCAAACTAGACAACCAAGACTAGACCAAACTAGACAACCAAGACTAGACAACCAAGAGTAGGCCAAACTAGACGACCAAGACTAGACGACCAAGAGTAGGCCAAACTAGACAACCAAGACTAGACGACCAAGAGTAGGCCAAACTAGACAACCAAGACTAGACCAGACTAGACAACCAAGACTAGACGACAAAGAGTAGGCCAAACTAGACAACCAAGACTAGACGACCAAGAGTAGGCCAAACTAGACAACCAAGACTAGACCAAACTAGACAACCAAGACTAGACAACCAAGAGTAGGCCAAACTAGACTACCAAGAGTAGGCCAAACTAGACAACCAAGACTAGACCAAACTAGACAACCAAGACTAGACGACCAAGAGTAGGCCAAACTAGACGACCAAGACTAGACCAAACTAGACGACCAAGAGTAGGCCAAACTAGACAACCAAGACTAGACCAAACTAGACTACCAAGAGTAGAACAAATTAGTCGATCTAGCATAGACAACTAGACAAATGACACCCTATCTCCTATATATTGCACTGCTTTTCAACAGAGCCCTATGGGATAGAACAGATAAAAGCCTGAGGAGTTGAGAAAGTAGTAAAGTATAGAGGGAATATGGTGGCATTTGGGAGGGAGTCAAAATGAGCTGAGGTGGACCCTGTTTATCTGGATCACCGACGACACCTAGTGGCCAACAACCAACATTACAACTCGAAAGGTATACAATGGATTAACATACAGTAATAGTGGACATGAACAGCGCATATATGCAATTGTACTTGTACAGTACATTCAATTAATTAATGCTACCTCTATAATAACCACGAGAAGTTGTATCCATTACATCATCTCATCAAATGGGATTTCATACAACAAACGACAACAAATCTTTATATATG
>NC_060196.1:1543055-1559177 GCF_021184085.1 Oncorhynchus gorbuscha | reverse complement strand
AGACAATGCATACCCTTGGCTTCACCACTCTGTCTTTCCAAAACAAAGAAGAAGGAGCTGGGAGCGTCCATCTCCTTGATCATGGAGAACCTAGCTCTTACAAGTGCTCCCTTTGCTTTAACCTGGAAAGAACTACCCAGGTCCTGACGTAATTCAGCTAAATCAGTCTGAAGGACCCCACCATCTCTACCTCCATCTCACTAATACAACGCTTTAGTTCCCTCAATACTCTCCTAGCCTCTGAGGAGGAGATATCTGTATGCTGTTGACATAAAAGCATAATTTCCCCACATCCCACTCAGAGACTGATACTCCTCTCTTCACTGCCCCCACCTTTCCCAAAAGGTCTGGAAACCTGAGCAAAAAGTGGCATCTTGTAAGAGCTTTACATTAAACTTCCAATAGGATGCCTGCCGGGGCCCTGGTGAAATAGCCAGCCGAGCCATGGGTATGTGGTGATCTGAAAACCCCACTGGTAGAATGGTAGCGCCCAACAGCCTCTCTGATTCCTGGACAAGTAAAATCATTCAAGTTGGGCTGCTCTCTCCCTCACCCTAGCCCCAAACACCTTCACCCATGTATACTGTCTTGTGTTAGGATGTTTAGTTCTCCAAACATCCACTAGGTCAAACTGATTAAAGACACTCCCACTGACACTGAATGAGGCTCTTCCCCATTTCTGTCTTTGTTAAAAATCCATTGTACAGTTCCAGTCTCCTCCGAGCACCAGCGTCTCCTCAGGCGCTACCTGTGAGAGTTCCTGTCTAACACTCCCAAATAGAACCCCCCTCTCCCTCCCTGTGTTAGGTGCATACACATTTATAAAGACAAAACCCATGTTGTTAATTTCTGCTTTTACAACAAGCAGCCTACCCCTACACACCTCTTTGAGGAGGTTTTACAGACAGCCCCGGTGCAAAAAGGACTTTTACCCCTGCACTAAGATCTGTCCCATGGCTCAACACACTTGCCCCTTTCCACCAGAGCCCCCAATCGACTTCATTCATCACATCTATGTACTAACACTGTGTGTCTCCTGCAGCAACAACACCTTTACTTTTTTTGTTTTACATATTCACCCAACACACTCCTCTTTCCCGCATCTCTAGCGACATTTATATTGAGTTATCCTGCTTATAGAGTCTCTATAAGAAGTGGGAGAAAAGCTAGCAAAGAAAGAGACCAATAGCAAAGCTAAAAAAGCCTCAGTGCCAGAAAGAAACTATACATCTAAACAGCTTCCAAATCCCAAGAAACTAACTCTGTCCTCTTCCACCCGAACCAGGAAACTAACTCTGTCCTCTTCCACCCGAACCAGGAAACTAACTCTGTCCTCTTCCACCCGAACCAGGAAACTAACTCTGTCCTCTTCCACCCTAACCAGGAAACTAACTCTGTCCTCTTCCACCAGAACCAGGAAACTAACTCTGTCCTCTTCCACCCGAACCAGGAAACTAACTCTGTCCTCTTCCACCCGAACCAGGAAACTAACTCTGTCCTCTTCCACCCGAACCAGGAAACTAACTCTGTCCTCTTCCACCCTAACCAGGAAACTAACTCTGTCCTCTTCCACCCGAACCAGGAAACTAACCAGGAAACTAACTCTGTCCTCTTCCCCCCTAACCAGGAAACTAACTCTGTCCTCTTCCACCCGAACCAGGAAACTAACTCTGTCCTCTTCCACCCTAACCAGGAAACTAACTCTGTCCTCTTCCACCCGAACCAGGAAACTGACTCTGTCCTCTTCCACCCTAACCAGGAAACTAACTCTGTCCTCTTCCACCCGAACCAGGAAACTAACTCTGTCCTCTTCCACCAGGAAACTAACTCTGTCCTCTTCCCCCCCCAGGAAACTAACTCTGTCCTCTTCCACCTAACTCTGAACCAGGAAACTAACTCTGTCCTCTTCCACCCGAACCAGGAAACTAACTCTGTCCTCTTCCACCCTAACCAGGAAACTAACTCTGTCCTCTTCCACCCGAACCAGGAAACTAACTCTGTCCTCTTCCACCCGAACCAGGAAACTAACTCTGTCCTCTTCCACCCTAACCAGGAAACTAACTCTGTCCTCTTCCACCCGAACCAGGAAACTAACTCTGTCCTCTTCCCCCTAACCAGGAAACTAACTCTGTCCTCTTCCACCCCCTGAACCAGGAAACTAACTCTGTCCTCTTCCACCCGGAAACTAACTCTGTCCTCTTCACCCAAACCAGGAAACTAACTCTGTCCTCTTCCACCCGAACCAGGAAACTAACTCTGTCCTCTTCCACCCTAACCAGGAAACTAACTCTGTCCTCTTCCACCGAACCAGGAAACTAACTCTGTCCTCTTCCCCCTAACCAGGAAACTAACTCTGTCCTCTTCCACCCGAACCAGGAAACTAACTCTGTCCTCTTCCACCCGAACCAGGAAACTAACTCTGTCCTCTTCCACCCCGAACCAGGAAACTAACTCTGTCCTCTTCCACCCAGGAAACTAACAGGAAACTGACTCTGTCCTCTTCCACCCTAACCAGGAAACTAACTCTGTCCTCTTCCACCCAAACCAGGAAACTAACTCTGTCCTCTTCCATCCTAACCAGGAAACTAACTCTGTCCTCTTCCAAACCAAAACTCTCTGTCCTCTTGCACCCTACCAGGAAACTAACTCTGTCCTCTTCAACCAGGAAACTAACTCTGTCCTCTTCCACCCTCCAAAACTAACTCTGTCCTCTTCACCCTAACCAGAAACTAACTCTGTCCTCCCCCGAACCAGGAAACTTCTGTCCTCCCATCCTAACCAGGAAACTAACCCCTCTTCCCCACCCTAACCAGGAAACTAACTCTGTCCTCTTCCACCCTAACCAGGAAACTAACTCTGTTGTCTTCACCCTAACCAGGAAACTAACTCTGTTCTCTTCCACCCGAACCAGGAAACTAACTCTGTCCTCTTCCCCCCTAACCAGGAAACTAACTCTGTCCTCTACCACCCTAACCGGGAAACTAACTCTGTCCTCTTCCACCCGAACCAGGAAACTAACTCTGTCCTCTTCCACCCGAACCAGTAAACTAACTGTCCTCTTCCACCCTAATCAGGAAACTAACTCTGTCCTCTTCCATCCTAACCAGGAAACTAACTCTGTCCTCTTCCACCCTAACCAGGAAACTAACTCTGTCCTCTTCCACCTAACCTCTTCACCCTAACCAGGAAACTAACTCTGTCCTCTTCCACCCAAACCAGGAAACTAACTCTGTTCTCTTCCATTCCACCTGTCCTCTTCCACCAGGAAACTAACTCTGTCCTCTTCCATCCGAACCAGGAAACTAACTCTGTCCTCTTCCATCCTAACCAGAAAACAGTCCTCTTCACCCTAACCAGAAACTAACTCTTCCACCCGTCCCTCTTCCATCCGAACCAGGAAACTAACTCTGTCCTCTTCCATCCTAACCAGGAAACTAACTCCTCTCTTCCATCCTAACCAGGAAACTAACTCTGTCCTCTTCCACCCCTAACAGGAAACTAACTCCTGTCCTCTTCCACCCAAACCAGGAAACTAACTCTGTCCTCTTCCATCCTAACCAGGAAACTAACTCTGTCCTCTTCCCCGAACCAGGAAACTAACTCTGTCCTCTTCCACCCGAAACCAGGAAACTAACCCTGTCCTCTTCACCCAAAACCAGGAAACTAACTCTGTCCTCTTCCACCTAAATCTAACCAGGAAACTAACTCTGTCCTCTTCCATCCTAACCAGGAAACTAACTCTGTCCTCTTCCATCCTAACCAGGAAACTAACTCTGTCCTCTTCCACCCAAACCAGGAAACTAACTCTGTCCTCTTCTATCCTAACCAGGAAACTAACTCTGTCCTCTTCTACCTAATCAGGAAACTAACTCTGTCCTCTTCCACCTAACCAGGAAACTAACTCTGTCCTCTTCCAACCAGGAAACTAACCTGTCCTCTTCCACCCGAACCAGGAAACTAACTCTGTCCTCTTCCACCCCAGGAAACTAGTCCTCTTCACCCAAACCAGAAACTAACTCTGTCCTCTTCCATCCTAACCAGGAAACTAACTCTGTCCTCTTCCATCCTAACCAGGAAACTAACTCTGTCCTCTTCCATCCTAACCAGGAAACTAACTCTGTCCTCTTCCACTCTGTCCTCTTCCATCCTAACCAGGAAACTAACTCTGTCCTCTTCCATCCTAACCAGGAAACTAACTCTGTCCTCTTCCATCCTAACCAGGAAACTAACTCTGTCCTCTTCCATCCTAACCAGGAAACTAACTCTGTCCTCTTCCATCCTAACCAGGAAACTAACTCTGTCCTCTTCCATCCTAACCAGGAAACTAACTCTGTCCTCTTCCATCCTAACCAGGAAACGAACTCTGTTCTCTTCCATCCTAACCAGGAAACGAACTCTGATCTCTTCCATCCTAACCAGGAAACTAACTCTGTCCTCTACTATCCTAACCAGGAAACTAACTCTGTCCTCTACTATCCTAACCAGGAAACTAACTCTGTCCTCTTCCATCCTAACCAGGAAACTAACTCTGTCTCTACTTCCTAACCAGGAAACTAACTCTGTCCTCTATATCCTAACCAGGAAACTAACTCTGTCCTATTCACCTAACTAACCAGGAAACTAACTCTGTCCTCTACTATCATCTAACCAGGAAACTAACTCTGTCCTCTACTATCCTAACCAGGAAACTAACTCTGTCCTATTCACCCTAACCAGGAAAAAGAACGTTAGTTGGGACAGAGTCCTCCACACCAAACACTCAAACTCCCAAAAACTCCCAGCATGCACTGCAAGAGAAAGAAAGCGAGAGAGAGAGGAGAAAGGATGGAAGATTAAATAGAGAAAGAGAGAGAGAGAGAATGGAAGAGGAGAGCCTCTGAGAGAGAGAGAATAGTCCAGAGAGACCACCGAGAGAGAGAGATAAGAGAGAGTGGAAGAGGAAATAGAGAGAGAGAGAGAGAGAGAATGAGAGAGAGAGAGAGAGAGAGAGAGAGAGAGAGAGAGAGAGAGAGAGAGAGAGAGAGAGAGAGAGAGAGAAAACTCCCAGCATGAGAGCAGAGAGGATGGAAGAGAAAGAGAGAGAGAGAGAGAGAGAGAGAGAGAGAGAGAGAGAGAGAGAGAGAGAGAGAGAGAGAGAGAGAATGGAAGAGGAAAGTGGGAGAGAGAGGAGATGGAGAGAGGAGAAGAGAGAGAGAGAGAGAGAGAGAGAGAGAGATAGAAGAGGAAGAGAGGGAGAGAAAGAGGGAGAGAGAGAGAGAGAGGATAGAAGAGGAAAGAGGGAGAGAGAGAGAGAGATGGGAGAGGAAAGAGGGAGAGAGAGAGAGAGAGAGAGAGAGAGAGAGAGAGAGAGAGAGAGAGAGAGAGAGAGAGAGGATAGAAGAGGAAAGAGGAGAGAGAGAGAGAGAGAGAGAGAGAGAGAGAGAGAGAGAGAGAGAGAGAGAGAGAGAGAGAGAGAGAGGATAGAAGAGGAAAGAGAGAGAGAGAGAGAGAGAGAGAGAGAGGATAGAAGAGGAAAGAGGGAGAGAGAGAGAGAGAGAGAGAGGATAGAAGAGGAAAGAGAGAGAGAGAGAGAGAGAGAGAGAGAGAGAGGATAGAAGAGGAAAGAGGGAGAGAGAGAGAGAGAGAGAGAGAGGATAGAAGAGGAAAGAGGGAAAGAGGGAGAGAGAGAGAGCGGGGATGGAAAAGGAAAGAGAGGTCTGTACGAGAGACAGAGGTATATAGAGAGAGTTTGTGAGAGGGGTAGAGAATTAGGCCATTCATCCACTCGTCTAGAGAAGGATGCAGTCTGAATGCTGTCTGACTGAAAAAACACTATTGACGTTGTCACAGAATACACTATTGAACCAGACTGCAGTTATACAACAGACACACACACACTCACACACATAGGCATGCACACACAGGCACTCACACACACCCAGTTACCCCCATTACACACACACATTATGCCAAAGGATACACACATAAGCATCGAAGACAGAACTCCAGTTTTCTGTGTGTGTGTGTGTGTGTGTGTGTGTGTGTGTGCGTGCGTGTGTGCGTGCGTGTGTGTGTGTGTGTTTCCATCTACACCCTGTTCGGTAATTAGTCTCAGGGGGAAGCCCGCTGCTCTCTACTGCGGCATTAAGACCCTAATAACACTCTAAACACACACACACACACACACACACACACACACACACACACACACACACACACACACACACACACACACACACACACACACACACACACACACACACACACACACACACACACACACACACACACGAAGAGACACTCGCCCAAAATTCAAGACCACGTTTCTTTTTTTTGCTCAAGGAAGTGAACCGAACCGAACATAAGGGCTTTTGATATCATACTCTTTCTGATATACAAGTCTCCCTCACTGTCATACATTCAACATCTCCCAGTCTCTCAGAAATTCAATATCTCTTAGTCTCTCAGAAATTCAATATCTCTTAGTCTCTCAGAAATTCAATATCTCTTAGTCTCTCAGAAATTCAATATCTCTTATTCTCTCAGAAATTCAATATTTCTGTCTCATAGACATGCAATATCTCTTAATCTTACAGACATTCAATATCTCTTATTCTCTCAGAAATTCAATATTTCTGTCTAATTGACATTCAATATCTCTTCTCAGTCTCTGTCTCAGACATTCAATATCTCTTATTCTCTCAGAAATTCAATATTTCTGTCTAATTGACATTCAATATCTCTGAGTCTCTCAGACATGCAATATTTCTGTCTCATAGACATGCAATACCTCTTAATCTTACAGACATTCAATACCTCTGTCTCAGACATTCAATATTTCTGTCTCAGTGTCTCTGTCTCAGACATTCAGTATCTCTGTCTCAGACATTCAGTATCTCTGTCTCAGACATTCAATATTTCTGTCTCAGTGTCTCTGTCTCAGACATTCAGTATCTCTGTCTCAGACATTCAGTATCTCTGTCTCAGACATTCAGTATCTCTGTCTCAGACATTCAGTATCTCTGTCTCAGACATTCAGTATCTCTGTCTCAGACATTCAGTATCTCTGTCTCAGACATTCAGTATCTCTGTCTCAGACATTCAATATCTCTGTCTCAGACATTCAGTATCTCTGTCTCAGACATTCAATATCTCTGTCTCAGACATTCAGTATCTCTGCATCAGACATTCAATATCTCTGTCTCAGACATTCAATATCTCTGTCTCAGATATTCAGTATCTCTGTCTCAGTATCTCTGTCTCAGACATTCAATATCTCTGTCTCAGACATTCAATATCTCTGTCTCAGACATTCAGTATCTCTGTCTCAGACATTCAATATCTCTGTCTCAGACATTCAATATCTCTGTCTCAGACATTCAGTATCTCTGTCTCAGTATCTCTGTCTCAGACATTCAATATCTCTGTCTCAGATATTCAGTATCTCTGTCTCAGTATCTCTGTCTCAGACATTCAATATCTCTGTCTCAGACATTCAATATCTCTGTCTCAGACATTCAATATCTCTGTCTCAGACATTCAGTATCTCTGTCTCAGACATTCAATATCTCTGTCTCAGATATTCAGTATCTCTGTCTCAGTATCTCTGTCTCAGACATTCAATATCTCTGTCTCAGACATTCAATATCTCTGTCTCAGACATTCAGTATCTCTGTCTCAGACATTCAATATCTCTGTCTCAGATATTCAATATCTCTGTCTCAGACATTCAGTGTCTCTGTCTCAGACATTCAGTATTTCTGTCTCAGACATTCAGTATCTCTGTCTCAGACATTCAATATCTCTGTCTCAGACATTCAGTATCTCTGTCTCAGTGTCTCTGTCTCAGACATTCAGTATTTCTGTCTCAGACATTCAGTATCTCTGTCTCAGTGTCTGTCTCAGACATACAGTATCTCTGTCTCAGTGTCTCTGTCTCAGACATTCAATATCTCTGTCTCAGACATTCAATATCTCTGTCTCAGTATCTCTGTCTCAGACATTCAATATCTCTGTCTCAGTGTCTCTGTCTCAGACATTCAGTATTTCTGTCTCAGACATTCAGTATCTCTGTCTCAGACATTCAATATCTACATTTACATTATTATTACATTTAAGTCATTTAGCAGACGCTCTTATCCAGAGCGACTTACAAATTGGTGCATTCACCTTATGACATCCAGTGGAACAGTCACTTTACAATATTGCATCTAAATCTTAAAGGAGGGGGTGAGAGGGATTACAATATCTATCCTAGGTATTCCTTAAAGAGGTTCAGTTTCAGCTGTCTCCGGAAGGTGGTGATTGACTCCGCTGTCCTGGCGTCTGTGAGGGAGTTTGTTCCACCATTGGGGGGCCAGCGCAGCAACAGTTTTGACTGGGCTATCTCTGTATTCTCAGTGGTAGGGAGGCAGTTCCAGAGGTGGATGAACGCAGTGCCCTTGTTTGGGTGTAGGGCCTGATCAGAGCCTGGAGGTACTCCGTCTCAGTATCTCTGTCTCAGTATCTCTGTCTCAGACATTCAGTATCTCTGTCTCAGACATTCAGTATCTCTGTCTCAGTATCTCTGTCTCAGACAGTCAGTATCTCTGTCTCAGTATCTCTGTCTCAGACATTCAGTATCTCTGTCTCAGTATCTCTGTCTCAGACATTCAGTATCTCTGTCTCAGACATTCAGTATCTCTGTTTCAGACATTCAGTATCTCTGTCTCAGACATTCAGTATCTCTGTCTCAGACATTCAATATCTCTGTCTCAGACATTCAGTATCTCTGTCTCAGACATTCAGTATCTCTGTCTCAGACATTCAATATCTCTGTCTCAGACATTCAGTATCTCTGTCTCAGACATTCAGTATCTCTGTCTCAGACATTCAGTATCTCTGTCTCAGACATTCAGTATCTCTGTCTCAATATCTCTGTCTCAGACATTCAGTATCTCTGTCTCAGTATCTCTGTCTCAGACATTCAATATCTCTGTCTCAGACATTCAGTATCTCTGTCTCAATATCTCTGTCTCAGACATTCAGTATCTCTGTCTCAGTATCTCTGTCTCAGACATTCAATATCTCTGTCTCAGACATTCAGTATCTCTGTCTCAATATCTCTGTCTCAGACATTCAGTATCTCTGTCTCAGTATCTCTGTCTCAGACATTCAATATCTCTGTCTCAGACATTCAGTATCTCTGTCTCAATATCTCTGTCTCAGACATTCAATATCTCTGTCTCAGACATTCAGTATCTCTGTCTCAGACATTCAGTATCTCTGTCTCAGACATTCAGTATCTCTGTCTCAGACATTAAATATCTCTGTCTCAGTATCTCTGTCTCAGACATTCAATATCTCTGTCTCAGACATTCAGTATCTCTGTCTCAGACATTAAATATCTCTGTCTCAGTATCTCTGTCTCAGACATTCAATATCTCTGTCTCAGACATTCAATATCTCTGTCTCAGACATTCAGTATCTCTGTCTCAGACATTCAGTATCTCTGTCTCAGACATTCAGTATCTCTGTCTCAGACATTCAATATCTCTGTCTCAGTATCTCTGTCTCAGTATCTCTGTCTCAGACATTCAGTATCTCTGTCTCAGACATTCAGTATCTCTGTCTCAGACATTCAGTATCTCTGTCTCAGACATTCAATATCTCTGTCTCAGACATTCAGTATCTCTGTCTCAGACATTCAATATCTCTGTCTCAGACATTCAGTATCTCTGTCTCAGTATCTCTGTCTCAGACATTCAGTATCTCTGTCTCAATATCTCTGTCTCAGACATTCAGTATCTCTGTCTCAGTATCTCTGTCTCAGACATTCAGTATCTCTGTCTCAGTATCTCTGTCTCAGACATTCAGTATCTCTGTCTCAGACATTCAGTATCTCTGTCTCAGTATCTCTGTCTCAGTATCTCTGTCTCAGACATTCAGTATCTCTGTCTCAGACATTCAATATCTCTGTCTCAGTATCTCTGTCTCAGTATCTCTGTCTCAGACATTCAGTATCTCTGTCTCAGACATTCAGTATCTCTGTCTCAGACATTCAATATCTCTGTCTCAGACATTCAGTATCTCTGTCTCAATATCTCTGTCTCAGACATTCAGTATCTCTGTCTCAATATCTCTGTCTCAGACATTCAGTATCTCTGTCTCAATATCTCTGTCTCAGACATTCAATATCTCTGTCTCAGACATTCAGTATCTCTGTCTCAATATCTCTGTCTCAGACATTCAGTATCTCTGTCTCAGTATCTCTGTCTCAGACATTCAATATCTCTGTCTCAGACATTCAATATCTCTGTCTCAGACATTCAGTATCTCTGTCTCAGACATTCAGTATCTCTGTCTCAGACATTCAGTATCTCTGTCTCAGACATTCAATATCTCTGTCTCAGACATTCAGTATCTCTGTCTCAGACATTCAGTATCTCTGTCTCAGACATTCAGTATCTCTGTCTCAGACATTCAGTATCTCTGTCTCAGACATTCAATATCTCTGTCTCAGTATCACTGTCTCAATATCTCTGTCTCAGACATTCAATATCTCTGTCTCAGACATTCAATATCTCTGTCTCAGTATCTCTGTCTCAGACATTCAGTATCTCTGTCTCAGTATCTCTGTCTCAGACATTCAGTATCTCTGTCTCAGACATTCAATATCTCTGTCTCAGACATTCAATATCTCTGTCTCAGTATCTCTGTCTCAGACATTCAGTATCTCTGTCTCAGACATTCAGTATCTCTGTCTCAGACATTCAGTATCTCTGTCTCAGTATCTCTGTCTCAGACATTCAATATCTCTGTCTCAGACATTCAGCATCTCTGTCTCAGTATCTCTGTCTCAGTATCTCTGTCTCAGACATTCCATATCTCTGTCTCAGACATTCAGTATCTCTGTCTCAGTATCTCTGTCTCAGTATCTCTGTCTCAGTATCTCTGTCTCAGTATCTCTGTCTCAGTATCTCTGTCTCAGTATCTCTGTCTCAGTATCTCTGTCTCAGTATCTCTGTCTCAGACATTCAGTATCTCTTTCTCATAGACATTCAAAATCCTCCCAGTCTTGTAGACATTCAATTTATCAGTCTGTCAGAGAAGAAAAACAAAGTCATGCAGATAGCTTAAAATTGACTTGAAAATCAGATGTCTGTCCATGTACTGAGGAAGTCAGGAAATGCCTTCAAATCCAACAACTAGGGGCAACAGTAGGGTGCTATTATCATCATCACGGAAGCTTGGGTTTTGCAAGGGCGTTGTGGACTGGGGTGGTGGATGGACTCAATCCTTGACTTTGGATCAAAAGGTTGAAT
This sequence comes from Oncorhynchus gorbuscha, assembly GCF_021184085.1. Lineage (NCBI taxonomy): Eukaryota > Metazoa > Chordata > Actinopteri > Salmoniformes > Salmonidae > Oncorhynchus > Oncorhynchus gorbuscha. Next base: position 1,547,895 of record NC_060196.1, on the reverse strand, counting down.
GTTCAATCCCAGTAGGAATGCTTTTCCAGTCTTGAAGCAGTTCCCACATATGCTGAGCACTTGTTGGCTGCTTTTCCTTCACTCTGCGGTCTGACTCATTCCAAACCATCTCAATGTGGTTGAAGTCAGGTGATTGTGGAGGTCAGGTCATCTGATGCAGCAGCAACCCTCCTTCTTGGTCAAATAGCCCTCACACAGCATGGAGGTGTGTTGGGTCATTGTCCTGTTGAAAAACAAATGATAGTCCCATTAAGTGCAAACCAGATGGGATGGCGTATCGCTGCAGAATGCTGTGATGGCCATGCTGGTTAAGTGTGCCTTGAATTCTTAATAGATCCATGACAGTTTCACCAGAAAAGCACCCCCACATCACACCTCCTCCTCCATGCTTCATGGTGGGAAACCACACAGATCATCCGTTCATCTGCTCATTCAACTTTTTGGTTGGAAACAAAAATCTCACATTTGGACTCATCAGACCAAAGGACAAATTTCCACCGGTCTAATGTCCATTGCTCGTGTTTCTCGGCCCAAGCAAGTCTCTTCTTATTATTGGTGTCCTTTAGTAGTGGTTTCTTCTTCTTATTATTAGTGTCCTTTAGTAATGGTTTCTTATTATTATTATTGGTGTCCTTTAGTAGTGGTTTCTTCTTGTTATTAGTGTCCTTTAGTAATGGTTTCTTCTTATTATTAGTGTCCTTTATTAATGGTTTCTTCTTCTTGTTATTAGTGTCCTTTAGTAATGGTTTCTTCTTCTTATTATTGGTGTCCTTTAGTAGTGGTTTCTTTGCAGCAATTCAACCATGAAGGACTGATTCACACATTCTCCTCTGAACAGTTGATGTTGAGATGTGTCTGTTACTTGAACTCTGTGAAGCATTTATTTTGTCTTCAATTTCTGAGGCTGGTAACTCTAATGAATGTATCCTCTACAGCAGAGGTAACTCTGGGTCTTCCATTCCTGTGGCGGTCCTCATTAGAGCCAGTTTCATCACAGCCCTTGATGTTTTTTTTGCAACCTGCACGTGAAGAAACTTTCAAAGTTCTTGACATTTTCCGGATTGACTGCATAGCCAGGTGTACACTCCATCACTCAGACATCATTTACAAACACAGCTTAGTGTTTAGTGATGTTTAGTGTTTAGTGATGTTTAGTGTTTAGTGATGTTTAGTGTTTAGTGTTTAGTGATGTTTAGTGTTTAGTGTTTAGTGTTTAGTGATGTTTAGTGTTTAGTGATGTTTAGTGTTTAGTGATGTTTAGTGTTTAGTGTTTAGTGATGTTTAGTGATGTTTAGTGTTTAGTGATGTTTAGTGTTTAGTGTTTAGTGTTTAGTGATGTTTAGTGTTTAGTGTTTAGTGATGTTTAGTGTTTAGTGTTTAGTGTTTAGTGTTTAGTGTTTAGTGATGTTTAGTGATGTTTAGTGTTTAGTGATGTTTAGTGTTTAGTGTTTAGTGTTTAGTGTTTAGTGATGTTTAGTGTTTAGTGTTTAGTGTTTAGTGTTTAGTGTTTAGTGATGTTTAGTGATGTTTAGTGTTTAGTGATGTTTAGTGTTTAGTGTTTAGTGATGTTTAGTGTTTAGTGTTTAGTGTTTAGTGTTTAGTGATGTTTAGTCTTTAGTGTTTAGTGTTTAGTGTTGTTTAGTGTTTAGTGTTTAGTGTTTAGTGATGTTTAGTGTTGTTTAGTGTTTAGTGTTTAGTGATGTTTAGTGTTTTGTGTTTAGTGATGTTTAGTGTTTAGTGATGTTTAGTGTTTAGTGATGTTTAGTGTTTAGTGTTTAGTGATGTTTAGTGTTTAGTGTTTAGTGTTTAGTGATGTTTAGTGTTTAGTGTTTAGTGTTTAGTGTTTAGTGTTTAGTGATGTTTAGTGATGTTTAGTGTTTAGTGATGTTTAGTGTTTAGTGTTTAGTGTTTAGTGTTTAGTGATGTTTAGTGTTTAGTGTTTAGTGTTTAGTGTTTAGTGTTTAGTGTTTAGTGATGTTTAGTGATGTTTAGTGTTTAGTGATGTTTAGTGTTTAGTGTTTAGTGATGTTTAGTGTTTAGTGTTTAGTGTTTAGTGTTTAGTGATGTTTAGTGTTTAGTGTTTAGTGTTGTTTAGTGTTTAGTGTTTAGTGTTTAGTGATGTTTAGTGTTGTTTAGTGTTTAGTGTTTAGTGTTTAGTGATGTTTAGTGTTTTGTGTTTAGTGATGTTTAGTGTTTAGTGATGTTTAGTGTTTAGTGATGTTTAGTGTTTAGTGTTTAGTGATGTTTAGTGTTTAGTGTTTAGTGTTTAGTGATGTTTAGTGTTTAGTGTTTAGTGATGTTTAGTGTTTAGTGTTTAGTGTTTAGTGATGTTTAGTTTTTAGTGTTTAGTGATGTTTAGTGTTTAGTGTTTAGTGATGTTTAGTGTTTAGTGTTTAGTGTTTAGTGATGTTTAGTGTTTAGTGTTTAGTGATGTTTAGTGTTTAGTGTTTAGTGATGTTTAGTGTTTAGTGTTTAGTGATGTTTAGTGTTTAGTGTTTAGTGTTTAGTGTTTAGTGTTTAGTGTTTAGTGATGTTTAGTGTTTAGTGTTTAGTGTTTAGTGTTTAGTGTTTAGTGATGTTTAGTGATGTTTAGTGTTTAGTGTTTAGTGTTTAGTGTTTAGTGTTTAGTGATGTTTAGTGTTTAGTGTTTAGTGATGTTTAGTGTTTAGTGTTTAGTGTTTAGTGTTTAGTGTTTAGTGATGTTTAGTGTTTAGTGATGTTTAGTGTTTAGTGTTTAGTGTTTAGTGATGTTTAGTGATGTTTAGTGTTTAGTGTTTAGTGATTTTTAGTGTTTAGTGTTTAGTGTTTAGTGATGTTTAGTGTTTAGTGTTTAGTGTTTAGTGTTTAGTGTTTAGTGATGTTTAGTGATGTTTAGTGTTTAGTGTTTAGTGATTTTTAGTGTTTAGTGTTTAGTGTTTAGTGATGTTTAGTGTTTAGTGTTTAGTGTTTAGTGTTTAGTGATGTTTAGTGTTTAGTGTTTAGTGTTTAGTGATGTTTAGTGTTTAGTGTTTAGTGATGTTTAGTGATGTTTAGTGTTTAGTGTTTAGTGTTTAGTGATGTTTAGTGTTTAGTGTTTAGTGTTTAGTGTTTAGTGATGTTTAGTGTTTAGTGATGTTTAGTGTTTAGTGTTTAGTGATGTTTAGTGTTTAGTGTTTAGTGATGTTTAGTGATGTTTAGTGTTTAGTGTTTAGTGATTTTTAGTGTTTAGTGTTTAGTGTTTAGTGTTTAGTGATGTTTAGTGTTTAGTGTTTAGTGTTTAGTGTTTAGTGTTTAGTGTTTAGTGTTTAGTGTTTAGTGATGTTTAGTGTTTAGTGTTTAGTGTTTAGTGTTTAGTGATGTTTAGTGTTTAGTGTTTAGTGTTTAGTGATGTTTAGTGTTTAGTGTTTAGTGTTTAGTGATGTTTAGTGATGTTTAGTGTTTAATTACATAAGTATTCATTTTTCCCAGGTGGTTGTCAAGGTGTTGTAACCCTGTCGAAAACTTTAACTCTTTTATCTTCCAAATGTGACGTTTGTGAGAGATTGTTGGTACACTATTCCTATCTGATGTACACACACACACGCACGCACGCACGCACGCACGCACGCACGCACACACACACACACACACACACACACACACACACACACACACACACACACACACACACAGTATATAGTCCTTCTTGTAGCTGCTGTAGTAGTGGATAATTTGTTCTGTCGCTTCAAGCCTCGTGGTGGTTATAATGATTGAACTCTGCTGCGTGATGTTTTAGGAATAGACAGCATTTCCCCACATACTACGTGTCTGTGTCTGTTCTGTCTCTGTGTGTGTGAGGGGGAGAGGGGGCTGTACAGTATGTCTGTGTGTGTGTGTTCTGTCTCTGTGTGAGGGGGCAAGGGGGCTGTACAGTATGTCTGTGTGTGTGTGTGTGTGTGTGTGTGTGTGTGTGTGTGTGTGTGTGTGTGTGTGTGTGTGTGTGTGTGTGTGTGTGTGTGTGTGTGTGTGTGTGTGTGTGTGTGTGTGTGTTCTGTCTCTGTGTGTGAGGGGAGAGGGGCTGTACAGTATGTCTGTGTGTGTGCGTGTTTCTGTCTCTGTGTGTGAGGAGAGAGGGGCTGTACAGTATGTCTGTGTGTGTGTTCTGTCTCTGTGTGTGTGTGTGTTCTGTCTCTGTGTGTGTGAGGGGGAGGGGGCTGTACAGTATGTCTGTGTGTGTGTGTTCTGTCTCTGTGTGTGAGGGGAGAGGGGGCTGTACAGTATGTGTGTGTGTGTGTGTGTGTGTCTGTTCTGTCTCTGTGTGAGGGGAGAGGGGCTGTACAGTATGTGTGCGTGTGTGTGTTCTGTCTCTGTGTGTGAGGGGGAGAGGGGGCTGTACAGTATGTGTGCGTGTGTGCTCTGTCTCTGTGTGTGAGGGGAGAGGGGGATGTACAGTATGTGTGTGTGTGTGTGTTCTGTCTCTGTGTGAGGGGAGAGGGGCTGTACAGTATGTGTGTGTGTTCTGTCTCTGTGTGTGTGAGGGGAGAGGGGTGTGTGAGGAGAGGGGGCTGTACAGTATGTGTGTGTGTGTGAGGGGTGTGAGGGGGGGCTGTACAGTATGTCTGTGTGTGTGTTCTGTCTGTGTGTGTTATGTCTGTGTGTGTGAGGGGGAGATGGGGCTGTACAGTATGTCTCTGTGTGTGTGTTCTGTCTGTGTGTGTTATGTCTGTGTGTGTGAGGGGGAGAGGGGGCTGTACAGTATGTCTGTGTGTCTGTGTGTGTGTGTTCTGTCTCTGTGTGTGAGGGGAGAGGGGGGCTGTACAGTATGTCTGTGTGTGTGTGTTCTGTCTGTGTGTGTGAGGGGGAGAGGGGGCTGTACAGTATG
>NC_060196.1:1526471-1542955 GCF_021184085.1 Oncorhynchus gorbuscha | reverse complement strand
CTCTCTCTGGCAGTCATCCCTCACTCTATCATTCTGTTGACCTATCCCTCATCCTCTCCCCCTCCTCCATCCATCCTATGCTGTCCATCCTTCACATTCATTCTCTCATCACTCCTCCATTGTCGTCTCTCTCTCTCTCTCTCTCTCTCTCTCTCTCTCTCTCTCTCTCTCTCTCTCTCTCTCTCTCTCTCTCTCTCTCTCTCTCTCTCTCTCTCTCTCTCTTTCTCCCTCTCTCCTTCTCTCTATTCAAATCTGTCCATCTCTCTGAGTGTAAAAAACATTAAGAATACCTTCCCAATATCAATTTGCCCTCAGAACAGTCTCAGTTCGTTGGGGCATGGACTCTACAAGGTGTTGAAAGTGTTCCACAGGGATGCTGGCCCATGTTGACTCTACAAGGTGTTGAAAGTGTTCCACAGGGATGCTGGCCCATGTTGACTCTACAAGGTGTTGAAAGTGTTCGATAGGGATGCTGGCCCATGTTGACTCTACAAGGTGTTGAAAGTGGCTGGCCCATGTTGACTCTACAAGGTGTTGAAAGTGTTCCACAGGGATGCTGGCCCATGTTGACTCTACAAGGTGTTGAAAGTGTTCCACAGGGATGCTGGTCTATGTTGACTCTACAAGGTGTTGTAAGTGTTCGATAGGGATGCTGGCCCATGTTGACTCTACAAGGTGTTGAAAGTGGCTGGCCCATGTTGACTCTACAAGGTGTTGAAAGTGTTCCACAGGGATGCTGGCCCATGTTGACTCTACAAGGTGTTGAAAGTGTTCCACAGGGATGCTGGCCCATGTTGACTCTACAAGGTTTTGAAAGTGTTCCACAGGGATGCTGGCCCATGTTGACTCTACAAGGTGTTGAAAGTGTTCCACAGGGATGCTGACCCATGTTGACTCTACAAGGTGTTGAAAGTGTTCCACAGGGATGCTCGCCCATGTTGACTCTACAAGGTGTTGAAAGTGTTCGACAGGGATGCTGGCCCATGTTGACTCTACAAGGTGTTGAAAGTGTTCCACAGGGATGCTGGCCCATGTTGACTCTACAAGGTGTTGAAAGTGTTCCACAGGGATGCTGGCCCATGTTGACTCTACAAGGTTTTGAAAGTGTTCCACAGGGATGCTGGCCCATGTTGACTCTACAAGGTGTTGAAAGTGTTCCACAGGGATGCTGGGATGGACAGATTTGAATAGAGAGAAGGAGAGAGGGAGAAAGAGAGAGAGAGAGAGAGAGAGAGAGAGAGAGAGAGAGAGAGAGAGAGAGAGAGAGAGAGAGAGAGAGAGAGAGAGAGAGAGAGAGAGAGAGAGAGAGAGAGAGAGAGAGAGAGAGAGAGAGAGAGAGAGAGAGAGAGAGAGAGAGAGAGAGAGAGAAGAGAGAGAGAGAGAGAGAGAGAGAGAGAGAGAGAGAGAGAGAGAGAGAGAGAGAGAGAGAGAGAGAGAGAGAGAGAGAGAGAGAATGCTTACTTACAAGCTCTTCCTCAACTCAGTTTTTAATATCAAAGGTAAAGAAATGTGTGCTTGCATACGTGTGTGTTAGTGTGTATGAGAGGAATGTGTGTGTTAGTGTGTATGAGAGGAACGTGTGTGTTAGTGTGTATGAGAGGAACGTGTGTGTTAGTGTGCGTTAGTGTGTATGAGAGGAATGTGTGTGTTAGTGTGTGTTAGTGTGTATGAGAGGAATGTGGTGTTAGTGTGTATGAGAGGAACGTGTGTGTTAGTGTGCGTTAGTGTGTATGAGAGGAATGTGTGTGTTAGTGTGTGTTAGTGTGTATGAGAGGAATGTGTGTGTTAGTGTGTGTTAGTGTGTATGAGAGGAATGTGTGTGTTAGTGTGTGTTAGTGTGTATGAGAGGAACGTGTGTGTTAGTGTGCGTTAGTGTGTGTTAGTGTGTGTTAGTGTGTGTTAGTGTGTATGAGAGGAATGTGTGTGTTAGTGTGTGTTAGTGTGTATGAGAGGAATGTGTGTGTTAGTCTGTGTTAGTGTGTGTGAGAGGAATGTGTGTGTTAGTGTGTGTTAGTGTGTGTTAGTGTGTGTTAGTGTGTATGAGAGGAATGTGTGTGTTAGTGTGTGTTAGTGTGTATGAGAGGAATGTGTGTTAGTGTGTGTTAGTGTGTATGAGAGGAATGTGTGTGTTAGTGTGTGTTAGTGTGTATGAGAGGAATGTGTGTGTTAGTGTGTGTTAGTGTGTATGAGAGGAATGTGTGTGTTAGTGTGTGTTAGTGTGTATGAGAGGAATGTTAGTGTGTTAGTGTGTTAGTGTGTGTGTGTGTTAGTGTGTGTTAGTGTGTAGTGTGTATGAGAGGAATGTGTGTGTTAGTGTGTGTTAGTGTGTATGAGAGGAATGTGTGTGTTAGTGTGTGTTAGTGTGTATGAGAGGAATGTGTGTGTTAGTGTGTGTTAGTGTGTATGAGAGGAACGTGTGTGTTAGTGTGCGTTAGTGTGTGTTAGTGTGTGTTAGTGTGTGTTAGTGTGTATGAGAGGAATGTGTGTGTTAGTGTGTGTTAGTGTGTATGAGAGGAATGTGTGTGTTAGTGTGTGTTAGTGTGTGTGAGAGGAATGTGTGTGTTAGTGTGTGTTAGTGTGTGTGTATGAGAGGAATGTGTGTTAGTGTGTAGTGTATATGAGAGGAATGTGTGTGTTAGTGTGTGTTAGTGTGTATGAGAGGAATGTGTGTGTTAGTGTGTGTTAGTGTGTATGAGAGGAATGTGTGTGTTAGTGTGTGTTAGTGTGTATGAGAGGAATGTGTGTGTTAGTGTGTGTTAGTGTGTATGAGAGGAATGTGTGTGTTAGTGTGTGTTAGTGTGTATGAGAGGAATGTGTGTGTTAGTGTGTGTGTGTGTTAGTGTGTGTTAGAGTGTGTTGTGTGTATTAGAGGAATGTGTGTGTTGTGTGTGTGTGTTAGTGTGTATGAGAGGAATGTGTGTGTTAGTGTGTGTTAGTGTGTGTGAGAGGAATGTGTGTGTTAGTGTGTGTTAGTGTGTGTTAGTGTGTGTTAGTGTGTATGAGAGGAATGTGTGCATTATTGTGTATTAGAGGAATGTGTGTGTTAGTGTGTATTAGAGGAATGTGGTGTTAGTGTGTGTTAGTGCGTGTTAGTGTGTATGAGAGGAACGTGTGTGTTCGTGTGTTTTAGTGTGTATGAGAGGAACGTGTGTGTTAGTGTGTGTTAGTGTGTATGAGAGGAATGTGTGTGTTACTGTGTGTTAGTGTGTATGAGAGGAATGTGTGTGTTAGTGTGTGTTAGTGTTTATGAGAGGAACGTGTGTGTTACTGTGTGTTAGTGTGTATGAGAGGAACGTGTGTGTTTGTGTGTATGAGAGGAACGTGTGTGTTACTGTGTGTTAGTGTGTATGAGAGGAACGTGTGTGTTAGTGTGTATGAGAGGAACGTGTGTGTTACTGTGTGTTAGTGTGTATGAGAGGAACGTGTGTGTGAGTGTGTGTTAGTGTGTGTTAGTGTGTGTTAGTGTGTGTTAGAGTGTATGAGAGGAACGTGTGTGTTAGTGTGTGTTAGTGTGTATGAGAGGAACGTGTGTGTTAGTGGGTATGAGAGGAATGTGTGTGTTCTTGGTAACCTGGTCCCAGGTCTCTTTGTGTTTTGTGTAATCTGTTGGATGGTTCTTGGTAACCTGGTCCCAGGTCTCTTTGTGTTTTGTGTAATCTGTGGGATGGTTCTTGGTAACCTGGTCCCAGGTCTGTTTGTGCTCTTGGCTACTCCACTGCTGTCATTGTCAAACCAAACATAAAAATGATTGAGTTGGCATGACAACACAAACAGGCTGTAGGTTCTCAGGTTCTCGGCATACGTAACTTGTTATAAAGGGCCACTATCCCACTAGATTGACCAATCAGTCACTACTTCTACTACAACAAGAACCTTCATCTTTCAACACTGTCCTGGGGCTGCAGGGTAGCCTAGTGGTTAGAGTGGAGGGACGGCAGGGTAGCCTAGTGGTTAGAGTGGAGGGGCTGCAGGGTAGCCTAGTGGTTAGAGCATTGGACTAGTAACCGAAAGGTTGCAAATCCCTGAGCTGACAAGGTACAAAATCTGTCGTTGTGCCCCTGAACCCACTGTTCCTAGGTCGTCATTGAAAATAAGAATTTGTTCCTTAACTGACTTGCCTAGTAAAATAAAGGTAAAATAAAAAAATACAAAATAGCCCTTTACTACAGTCCTGCCCTTATACAGGTTGAAAACTAATAAACAGCTAAATTGGAACCCAGTGGCTGTACAGTAACATACTATACATGATGTCAGAGCTCAGGCTCAGTGCCTCACAGAGCCATATGTCTGGCTTCACAGCGCCATATGTCTGGCTTCACAGCGCCATATGTCAGGCTTCACAGCGCCATATGTCAGGCTTCACAGCGCCATATGTCAGGCTTCACAGCGCCATATGTCAGGCTTCACAGCGCCATATGTCTGGCTTCACAGCGCCATATGTCAGGCTTCACAGCGCCATATGTCAGGCTTCACAGCGCCATATGTCAGGCTTCACAGCGCCATATGTCTGGCTTTACAGCGCCATATGTCTGGCTTCACAGCGCCATATTTCTGGCTTTACAGCGCCATATGTCTGGCTTTACAGCGCCATATGTCAGGCTTCACAGCGCCATATGTCTGGCTTCACAGAGCCATATGGGCTTTGACTGACAGACGTTCTAAACTTGACCAAGAAGTTGCCCCCATCCCTCCCACTAATTGGGCAACGTTTGCACACGTATTGTTGTCTGAGTGAAGGAAATGATGTAAATGAAGAGAAACTTAATGTACTTTCAAAGATGAAACGTTGTTTTCGTTTTAATGTTTGTTCATTGTGAAGAAAATTAGACGCGACAAAATCTGCCTCGTTTCCACGTGGAACAAGACTCCTTCCTGTTTCTCTGAACTGCCTCCTGAAAGCCTAACAATCCTGCCTCGTTTCCACGTGGAACAAGACTCCTTCCTGTTTCTCCGAACTGCCTCCTGAAAGCCTAACACTCCTGCCTCGTTTCCACGTGGAACAAGACTCCTTCCTGTTTCTCCGAACTCCGAAACTTAGCTTGTTCTATTGGCAATAGAACAAGTTTTCAAATCAGGCCTGACCCAGGTTGTGATTTGTAATGGGGCCGTTTTTGTATTGAGTAAACAACAACAGTAATTGTGTGATGGCGGTGATGCAGGGTTGTGTTCCTAATGAAACGACGACCAGGGTGCCAAGTCTAGTTTCTGAACGGCACAGCTAGGAGAGCTCCAACAAAATGACCTTATAGTTGAACACTCTTCTTTGAGTCATAAAAGTGCATTAAAAGGACGCAGGGACTGTGCACACTTTGGAGGGGGGGGCCACTTGGAGACACCAGTTAGTCCTCTCACTCAAACCCTTGATATTTATTTTGATTTTATGTTGCACCTAAACCCACATTTCCCAGGAATATTATTAAGTTACTGAATGTATCCAGAGTACTTTCATATTTCGTTATCAACAAATGCACCAAAAGAATAGTAAATGTAAAATGCACATTAAATCAACAGTGAAATGTTTGGATTCGGTCTTGTGTCAGGTGAACTGTTGTGTCCTCACCTGCAGTCTAATAATTCTCCCATCATCTCCAAACTGTTGTGTCCTCACCTTCAGTCTAATAATTCTCCCATCATCTCCAAACGGTTGTGTCCTCACCTTCAGTCTAATAATTCTCCCATCATTGTTATGCAGGTGAATGACCCAAAAGCAACTTGGCGAAAACAGAGTCTTTAATCCAGTAAAGTAAATCTACAATCATAAAGCATAATTCCACTCGTAATGACGAGAACAAACTGGAGACTCGATCATGAACTGCAGGTTGCCTCGGGAAGGCACTTGAACGTAGCAGACTCAGACACCTGCTCACCACGCAGCATCTGAGGGAAACACGACACGACAGGGCGATACACAGACACAGCACGGTGAACAATAGACAAGGATCCGACAGGGCAGGAACGGAAAACAAGGGGAGAAATAGGGACTCTAATCAGGGAAAAAGATAGGGAACAGGTGTGGGAAGACTAAATGATTGATTAGGGGAATAGGAACAGCTGGGAGCAGGAACGGAACGATAGAGAGAAGAGAGAGAGGAAGGGAGAGAGAAAAAGGGGAACGAACCTAAAAAGACCAGCAGGGGGAAAACGAACAGAAGGAAAAGCAAAATGACAAGACAATCTAAGACAAAACATGACAGTACCCCCCCACTCACCGAGCGCCTCCTGGCGCTCTCGAGGAGGAACACTGGCGGCAACGGAGGAAATCATAGATCACAAACGGTCCAGCACGTCCCGAGAAAGAACCCAACTCCTCTCCTCAGGACCGTAACGGAAAAACTAAAAAAAAGGAAACTAGGGTACTACTCTAAAAAAAAAATGAGACACGGGTAGAGAACTGAAAGCTTTAGAGCAAACAGGACCAAACAGGCCAGGAGAGTAACAACTAGGGACAGACTGAGACACAGCAAGGGCAGGAACAAGAACAGGAGAGATGCGATGGCAGGGAACAGACTGAGACCCAGCAAGACCAGGAGCAGAAGCAGAAAAAAAATTACCAGACTTCTGCGCGCAGTCCGAACACGCAGCCACGAAACGGCGCGTGTCACGCTCCTGAGTAGGCCACCAAAACCGCTGGCGAATAGAAGCAAGCGTACCCCGAACGCCGGGATGGACAGCTAACTTGGCAGAGTGAGCCCACTGAAGAACAGCCAGACGAGTAGAAACAGGAACGAAAAGAAGGTTACTAGGGCAAGCACGCGGCGACGCAGTGTGCGTGAGTGCTTGCTTAACCTGTCTCTCAATTCCCCAGACAGTCAACCCGACAACACGCCCAACAGGAAGGATCCCCTCGGGATCGGTAGAAGCCACAGAAGAACTAAAGAGACGGGATAAAGCATGAGGCTTGGTGTTCTTAGTACCCGGGCAATAAGAAATAACGAATTCGAAACGAGCGAAAAACAACGCCCAACGAGCATGACGCGCATTCAGTCGTTTGGCAGAACGGATGTACTCAAGGTTCTCTTGGTCAGTCCAAACGACAAAAGGAACGGTCGCCCCCTCCAACCACTGTCGCCATTTGCCTAGGGCTAAACGGATGGCGAGCAGTTCGCGGTTAGCCACATCATAGTTACGTTCCGACGGTGACAGGCGATGAGAAAAATACGCACAAGGGTGGACCCCATCGTCAGTATCGGAGCGCTGGGACAGAATGGCTCCCACGCCCACCCCGACGCGTCAACCTCAACAATAAACGGTTTAGTGACGTCAGGTGCAACAAGGATAGGAGCGGATGCAAAACGCTTCTTGAAGAGATCAGGACAACAATCATACGACCGGTGAGGAGGAAGGGAGTTGGTTCTGGACCGACTGAAGACCGTGCGCAGACCATGATACTCCTCCGGCACTCCTGTCAAATCACCAGGTTCCTCCTGAGAAGAGGGGACAGAACAAACAGGAGAAATAGCAGACATTAAACACTTCACATGACAAGAAACGTTCCAGGAAAGGATAGAATTACTAGACCAATCAAAAGAAGGATTATGACACACTAGCCAGGGATGACCCAAAACAACAGGTGTAAAAGGTGAACAAAAAATCAAAAAAGAAATGGTCTCACTATGGTTACCAGATACAGTGAGGGTTAAAGGTAGTGTTTCATATAATATACTGGGGAGAGGACTACCATCCAAGGCAAACATGACCGTGGGCTCCCTAACTGTCTGAGAGGAATGTCATGTTCCCGAGCCCAGGCTTCGTCCATAAAACAGCCCTCCGCCCCAGAGTCTATTAATGCACTGCAGGAAGCTGCCGATCCGGTCCAGCGTAGATGGACCGGTAAGGTAGTACAGGTACTTGACGGAGAGGACCGTCTAGTAGCGCTTATCAGTCGCCCTCCGCTTACTGATGAGCTCTGGCCTTTAACTGGACATGAAATGACAAAATGACCAGCGGAACCGCAATAGAGACAGAGGCGGTTGGTGATTCTCCGTTCCCTCTCCTTAGTCGAGATGCGAATACCCCCCAGCTGCATGGGCTCAACACCTGAGTCAGTGGGGAAAGATGGTAGTGTAGGGGAGAGGGGGGACACAGTTAACGCGAGCTCTCTTCTATGAGCTCGGTGACAAAGATCTACCCGTCGTTCAATGCGAATAGCGAGTTCAATCAAAGAATCCACGCTGGATGGAACCTCCCGAGAGAGAATCTCATCCTTAACCTTAGCGTGGAGTCCCTCCAGAAAACGAGCGAGCAACGCCTGCTCGTTCCAGTTACTGGAGGCAGCAAGAGTGCGAAACTCTATAGAGTAATCCGTTATGGATCGATTACCTTGACATAGGGAAGACAGGGACCAGGAAGCTTCTTTCCCAAAAACTGAACGATCAAAAACCCTTATCATCTCCTCTTTAAAGTTCAGATAATTGTTAGTACACTCAGCGCTTGCCTCCCAGATAGCTGTGCCCCACTGCCGAGCCCGACCAGTAAGGAGTGATATGACGTAGGCAATCCGAGCTCTCTCTCTTGAGTATGTGTTGGGTTGGAGAGAGAACACTATATCACACTGGGTGAGAAAGGAGCGGCACTCAGTGGGCTGCCCAGAATAACATGGTGGGTTATTAACCCTAGGTTCCGGAGGCTCGGAAGACCCGGAAGTAGCTGGTGGCACGAGACGAAGACTCTGATACTGTCCTGAGAGGTCGGAGACCTGAGCGGCCAGGGTCTCAACGGCATGCCGAGCAGCAGACAATTCCTGCTCGTGTCTGCCGAGCATCGCTCCCTGGAACTCGAGAGTAGAGTAGAGAGAATCCATAGTCGCTGGGTCCATTCTTGGTCGGATCCTTCTGTTATGCAGGTGAATGACCCAAAAGCAACTTGGCGAAAACAGAGTCTTTAATCCAGTAAAGTAAATCTACAATCATAAAGCATAATTCCACTCGTAATGACGAGAACAGACTGGAGACTCGATCATGAACTGCAGGTTGCCTCGGGAAGGCACTTGAACGTAGCAGACTCAGACACCTGCTCACCACGCAGCATCTGAGGGAAACACGACACGACAGGGCGATACACAGACACAGCACGGTGAACAATAGACAAGGATCCGACAGGGCAGGAACGGAAAACAAGGGGAGAAATAGGGACTCTAATCAGGGAAAAAGATAGGGAACAGGTGTGGGAAGACTAAATGATTGATTAGGGGAATAGGAACAGCTGGGAGCAGGAACGGAACGATAGAGAGAAGAGAGAGAGGAAGGGAGAGAGAAAAAGGGGAACGAACCTAAAAAGACCAGCAGGGGGAAAACGAACAGAAGGAAAAGCAAAATGACAAGACAATCTAAGACAAAACATGACAATCATCTCCAAACGGTTGTGTCCTCACCTTCAGTCTAATAATTCTCCCATCATCTCCAAACGGTTGTGTCCTCACCTTCAGTCTAATAATTCTCCCATCATCTCCAAACGGTTGTGTCCTCACCTTCAGTCTAATAATTCTCCCATCATCTCCAAACTGTTCCCTTTCAAATCCTACCATGGTTGTGCTTTTCAAATGTCTTCCGTGAGAAACATTTCAGTTTAGCACGATATTCATATAGGATCATTTGCACGCATGTAAAGGTTTATCAAACTTCTAATCTTCTTCAACAAACAATAAAACACGAGTGGATAGCTGAAAGCAAAGCACATACTTTTAGATCGATTCCTTGTCTAGGTTCTCAGGGATATGTAACTGTCATTGAGTTGTTAATGGGATATGTAACTGTCATTGAGTTGTTAATGGGATATGTAACTGACATTGAGTTGTTAATGGGATATGTAACTCTAGTTGAGTTGTTCTCAGGGATATGTAACTGTCATTGAGTTGTTAATGGGATATGTAACTCTCATTGAGTTGTTAATGGGATATGTAACTCTCATTGAGTTGTTAATGGGATATGTAACTCTCATTGAGTTGTTAATGGGATATGTAACTGTCATTGAGTTGTTAATGGAATATGTAACTGTCATTGAGTTGTTAATGGGATATGTAACTGTCATTGAGTTGTTAATGGGATATGTAACTCTCATTGAGTTGTTAATGGGATGTGTAACTCTCATTGAGTTGTTAATGGGATATGTAACTCTCATTGAGTTGTTAATGGGATATGTAACTCTCATTGAGTTGTTCTCAGGGATATGTAACTCTAGTTGAGTTGTTAATGGGATATGTAACTCTCATTGAGTTGTTCTCTGGGATATGTAACTCTCGTTGAGTTGTTAATGGGATATGTAACTCTCATTGAGTTGTTAATGGGATATGTAACTCTCATTGAGTTGTTAATGGGATATGTAACTCTCATTGAGTTGTTCTCTGGGATATGTAACTCTCATTGAGTTGTTCTCAGGGATATGTAACTCTCATTGAGTTGTTAATGGGATATGTAACTCTCATTGAGTTGTTAATGGGATATGTAACTCTCATTGAGTTGTTAATGGGATATGTAACTCTCATTGAGTTGTTAATGGGATATGTAACTCTCATTGAGTTGTTAATGGGATATGTAACTCTCATTGAGTTGTTAATGATATATGTAACTCTCATTGAGTTGTTAATGGGATATGTAACTGTCATTGAGTTGTTAATGGGATCTGTAACTCTCATTGAGTTGTTCTCTGGGATATGTAACTCTCATTGAGTTGTTCTCAGGGATATGTAACTCTCATTGAGTTGTTAATGGGATATGTAACTCTCATTGAGTTGTTAATGGGATATGTAACTCTCATTGAGTTGTTCTCAGGGATATGTAACTCTCATTGAGTTGTTAATGGGATATGTAACTCTCATTGAGTTGTTAATGGAATATGTAACTCTCATTGAGTTGTTCTCAGGGATATGTAACTCTCATTGAGTTGTTCTCAGGGATATGTAACTCTCATTGAGTTGTTAATGGGATATGTAACTCTCATTGAGTTGTTAATGGAATATGGAGTTGTTAATGGGATATGTAACTCTCATTGAGTTGTTAATGGGATATGTAACTCTCATTGAGTTGTTAATGGGATATGTAACTCTCATTGAGTTGTTCTCAGGGATATGTAACTCTCATTGAGTTGTTAATGGGATATGTAACTCTCATTGAGTTGTTAATGGGATATGTAACTCTCATTGAGTTGTTAATGGGATATGTAACTCTCATTGAGTTGTTCTCTGGGATATGTAACTCTCATTGAGTTGTTCTCTGGGATATGTAACTCTCATTGAGTTGTTAATGGGATATGTAACTCTCATTGAGTTGTTCTCTGGGATATGTAACTCTCATTGAGTTGTTAATGGGATATGTAACTGTCATTGAGTTGTTAATGGGATATGTAACTGTCATTGAGTTGTTAATGGGATATGTAACTCTCATTGAGTTGTTCTCTGGGATATGTAACTCTCATTGAGTTGTTAATGGGATATGTAACTCTCATTGAGTTGTTAATGGGATATGTAACTCTCATTGAGTTGTTCTCTGGGATATGTAACTCTAGTTGAGTTGTTCTCAGGGATATGTAACTCTCATTGAGTTGTTAATGGGATATGTAACTCTCATTGAGTTGTTAATGGGATATGTAACTCTCATTGAGTTGTTTCATTAAGTGGTAGCTTAACTGTCCACCTGATCTTTGTGTTTTCATCGTACGCCATCATTCTAAGTCTGGTGGCTTGAAAGTGTCATACAGAACATTTCTATAGCCAACCGATGAGGAAGCTTTACCATCCCCCACGGTCACTCATCAGACACAATCTGTCTGAACCTCGTGTCTTTACAGTGTAATGTGTCATCTATGCCTTTGTTTTCATCACTAATGTCACCCTAGTCCCTATACTGTGCACTACTTTTGGGCCCTGGTTAGAAGTAGTGCACTACTTTTGGGCCCTGGTGGGAAGTAGTGTACTATATAGGCAACAGGGTGCCAGATGGGATTAATCTATACACTACTGAGACCCAACTTCCTGCCGATCTCCACAATTCTCTGTAAATTCCTCAAAAGCCACGGTGCAACGTTGCCATGACCACGGGCGGCAGTGAAACCGCTGGCAACAGATGCCCACAATAACCTGGGATCTACTTGGCAACCGAGTTCCATACAACAACAGAACAGAATCCTGAAGATTTACACCTGAGGCGGCGGACACACACACACACACACACACACACACACACACACACACACACACACACACACACACACACACACACACACACACACACACACACACACACACACACACACACACACACACACACACACACACACACACACACACACACACACACACACACACACACAGAGAGAGAGAAAGACAATCTGACAGACTGTGTGCTCATAACCAATGCTAAATTATTGATCATGCCCCCTCGCTGAGCTGGTGTCTGAGCCAGGGAAATATAGTTATGGGGTAAAACCTGACAGACTTTCTGACAGAAATAGTTTCTAAATCTTTACCTAGGAGAGATCTGGTGTCTGAGCCAGGGAAAGAGAGTTTTGGGGTAAAACACTGACAGACAGACTTTCTGACAGAAATAGTTTCTAAATCTCTACCTAGGAGAGATCTGGTGTCTGAGCCAGGGAAAGAGAGTTTTGGGGTAAAACACTGACAGACAGACTTTCTGACAGAAATAGTTTCTAAATCTCTACCTAGGAGAGATCTGGTGTCTGAGCCAGGGAAAGAGAGTTTTGGGGTAAAACACTGACAGACAGACTTTCTGACAGAAATAGTTTCTAAATCTCTACCTAGGAGAGATCTGGTGTCTGAGCCAGGGAAAGAGAGTTTTGGGGTAAAACACTGACAGACAGACTTTCTGACAGAAATAGTTTCTAAATCTCTACCTAGGAGAGATCTGGTGTCTGAGCCAGGGAAAGAGAGTTTTGGGGTAAAACACTGTCAGTAGACTTTCTACTGACATAAATAGTTTCTAAATCTCTACCTAGGAGAGATCTGGTGTCTGAGCCAGGGAAAGAGAGTTTTGGGGTAAAACACTGTCAGTAGACTTTCTACTGACATAAATAGTTTCTAAATCTCTACCTAGGAGAGATCTGGTGTCTGAGCCAGGGAAAGAGAGTTTTGCGGTAAAACACTGTCAGTAGACTTTCTACTGACATAAATAGTTTCTATATTATGTCCCAAGTAGAGAGCTGCTGTCTGGGCCTATAGGGCTCCTTAATGTTAGACCCCTCACTTCCAATGCTGTTATAGTCAATGAACCAATCACTGATCATCATCTTGATGTAATTGGCCTGACTGAAACATGGCTTAAGCCTGATGAATTTACTGTGTTAAAGGCCACTCCTCCGGGTTACACTAGTGACCATATCCCCCGACGCATCCCGCAAAGGCGGAGGTGTTGCTAACATTTACGATAGCAAATGTCAATTTCCCCCCCAAAACTTTTTATAGCTACTGTTTACAGGTCATCGTTACTCACTGAGTTCCCTGAATCGGACCTTGCAGATAATATTCACATTTTTGGTGACTTCAATATTTCCGTGGGAAAGTCCGCAGACCCATTCCAAAAGGCATTCGGAGCCATCAACGACTCAGTGGCTTTTGTCTCACATGTCTCCGGACCTAGGGAACAAGGTGCTCCGACCTGGGGCGGCAGGTAGCCCTGAAGCAAGCTTCCAGAAAATTGGAACGGAAATGGAGCTACACCAAACTGGAAGTCTTGGAAAGACCGTACCACGTAGTATCGAAAAGCCATCACTGCTTCTCGATCATCCTATTTTTCCAACTTAATTGAGGAGAATAAGAACAATCCTACATTTATTTTTGATACTGTCACAAATCTAACTAAAAAGCAACTGCAACGCTTGTCGTCTGGAGAAGGAGAGGAGGACCAAGGAGCAGCGTGGTAAGGGTTCATATAACTGCAACGCTTGTCGTCTGGGGAAGGAGAGGAGGACCAAGGAGCAGCGTGGTAAGTGTTCATATAACTGTAACGCTTGTCCTCTGGGGAAGGAGAGGAGGACCAAGGTGCAGTGTGGTAAGGGTTCACATAACTGTAATGCTTGTCCTCTGGGGAAGGAGAGGAGGACCAGCGTGGTAAGGGTTCATATAACTGTAATGCTTGTCGTCTGGAGAAGGAGAGGAGGACCAAGGAGCAGCGTGGTAAGGGTTCATATAACTGTAATGCTTGTCATCTGGAGAAGGAGAGGAGGATATGGAGCAGCGTGGTAAGGGTTCATATAACTGCAACGCTTGTCGTCTGGGGAAGGAGAGGAGGACCAAGGAGCAGCGTGGTAAGTGTTCATATAACTGTAACGCTTGTCCTCTGGGGAAGGAGAGGAGGACCAAGGTGCAGTGTGGTAAGGGTTCATATAACTGTAATGCTTGTCCTCTGGGGAAGGAGAGGAGGACCAGCGTGGTAAGGGTTCATATAACTGTAATGCTTGTCGTCTGGGGAAGAGGAGAGGAGGACCAAGGAGCAGCGTGGTAAGGGTTCATATAACTGTAATGCTTGTCGTCTGGGGAAGAGGAGAGGAGGACCAAGGAGCAGCGTGGTAAGGGTTCATATAACTGTAATGCTTGTCGTCTGGAGAAGGAGAGGAGGACCAAGGAGCAGCGTGGTAAGGGTTCATATAACTGTAATGCTTGTCGTCTGGGGAAGAGGAGAGGAGGACCAAGGACCAGCGTGGTAAGGGTTCATATAACTGTAATGCTTGTTCTCTGGGGAAGGAGAGGAGGACCAGCGTGGTAAGTGTTCATATAACTGTAACGCTTGTTCTCTGGGGAAGGAGAGGAGGACCAGCGTGGTAAGGGTTCATATAACTGTAATGCTTGTTGTCTGGGGAAGGAGAGGAGGACCAGCGTGGTAAGTGTTCATATAACTGTAACGCTTGTTCTCTGGGGAAGGAGAGGAGGACCAGCGTGGTAAGGGTTCATATAACTGTAATGCTTGTTGTCTGGGGAAGGAGAGGAGGACCAAGGAGCAGTGTGGTAAGTGTTCATATTTTAAATATTTTAACGAACACTGAAAACAAAACAATAAACAACCAAGGAACAGTCCTGTAAGGTGCAACACAACACTAAACAGAAAATAACCACCCACAACTCAAAAGTGAAACCAGGCTACCTAAGTATGATTCTCAATCAGGGACAACGATTGACAGCTGCCTCTGATTGAGAACCATACTAGGCCGAACACAGAAAATCCCAAATGATAGAAAAACGAACATAGACAACCCACCCAACTCACGTCCTGCCCATACTGAAAAAAATACAAAATAAAAGAACTGAGGTCAGAACGTGACAATAACAATCATATCCTCCTCACAATATCCATATATATTCCAACTAAACTACTGAAAGAGCTGCTTCCTGTACTTGGCCCTCCTATGTTGAACATAATAAACGTCTCTCTATCCACCGGATGTACCAAACTCACTAAAAGTGGCAGTAATAAAGCCTCTCTTGAAAAAGCCAAACCTTGATACAGGAAATAGTAAAAGGTATCGGCCGATATCGAATCTCCCGTTCCTCCTCCTCCTCCTCCTCCTCCTCCTCCTCCTCCTCCTCCTCCTCCTCCTCCTCCTCCTCCTCCTCCTCCTCCTCCTCCTCCTCCTCCTCCTCCTCCTCCTCCTCAGCCGCCCCCTCCTCCTCCCCCTCCTCAGCCTCCTCCTCCTCCTCCTCCACCTCCTCTTCCTCCTCCCCCTCCTCAGCCTCCTCCTCCTCCTCCTCCTCCTCCTCCTCCTCCTCCTCCTCCTCCTCCTCCTCCTCCTCCTCCTCCTCCTCCTCCTCCTCCTCAGCCTCCTCCTCCTCCCCCTCCTCCTCCTCCTCCTCCTCCTCCTCCTCCTCCTCCTCCTCCTCCTCCTCCTCCTCCTCCTCCTCCTCCTCCTCCTCCTCCTCCTCCTCCTCCTCCTCCTCCTCCTCCTCCTCCTCCTCCTCCTCCTCCTCCTCCTCCTCCTCCTCCTCCTCCTCCTCCTCCTCCTCCTCCTCCTCCTCCTCCTCCCTCCTCCTCCTCCTCCTCCTCCTCCTCCTCCTCCCTCCTCCCTCCTCCTCCTCCTCCCCCCTCCTCCTCCTCCTCCTCCTCCTCCTCCCCCTCCTCAGCCTCCTCCTCCTCCTCCTCCTCCTCCCCCCCTCCTCAGCCTCCTCCTCCTCCTCCTCCTCCCCCTCCTCCTCCCCCTCCTCAGCCTCCTCCTCCTCCTCCCCCTCCTCATCCTCCTCCTCCTCCTCCCCCTCCTCAGCCTCCTCCACCTCCTCCTCCTCCTCCTCCCCCCCTCCTCAGCCTCCCCCTCCTCCTCCCCCTCCTCAGCCTCCTCCTCCTCCACCTCCTCCTCCTCCTCCTCCCCCCCTCTTCCCCCAAAAATGGAAAAAGTTGTTGCTGCCTTCCGGAAGACAAACAATGTATACGAAACGCTTCAGTCTGGTTTAAGACCCCATCGTAGCACTGAGACTGCACTCGTTAAGGTGGTACATTACTTTTTAATGGCGTCAGACCGAGGCTCTGCATCTATCCTCGTTCTCTCTTTCT
>NC_060196.1:1503971-1521471 GCF_021184085.1 Oncorhynchus gorbuscha | reverse complement strand
AGGGCTTTACCTCCCACCTCCTCAAACTCCCCCAGGCTCCTAATGTTCCTCACCTTAATGCAGAGGTTGTAGAGGGCTTTACCTCCCACCTCCTCAAACTCCCCCAGGGTCCTAATGTTCCTCACCTTAATGCAGAGGTTGTAGAGGGCTTTACCTCCCACCTCCTCAAACTCCCCCAGGCTCGGAGTGTTAAAATCGAACAAGTCCTCCAGACACCCTTGCCAAACTCCAGTCTCTGCCGTCACCTACAGTGGCGGAAACATTGGTGGCCCCTACCCCTTTGGCCGCTCAAACACCCCTCTTACCGGCTCAGACAGTGCCTCCTGAACCTCCTCCAGGAATCTCTCCAGCAGCCTAAGAGACGTTATTCCTGTTTGTTGTCCCAGGATTTCCGGGGTTTTCCACCCCTCCTCTCCCAGCAGTCTCAGTTCACCCAGCCTTTGTAAACCCCCTACCATCAGTTGCCTCTGCAGGGTGGCTGACTGAACCGATCTCAAAGGGATGGCTGGGTTTCGGAAGATAGGCTCCTCCCACACCCACAGCCCAAGCTCCACCCCCTTCTTGTGTGGGCCTTAGCAGCTGCCAGGCCCTCAGCATTGCAGAGTAAAAATCTGAGAGACCTGCTGTACTCAGCCTCTCCAGCTTCATGAGGAACAGCTGCCGGTCCAACCCTAATCCACCAGCTCTCCTCAGCAGTGTGTCTGCTGGCTCCCTCCAGCCAACATCAGCATGGTACAGCAGTCTCTGCACCGCCTTTAGTAGGAAAGCAGCCACCCTGCTCTCCAGTTCCACCAGGCCCTGTCCTCCTTCGTGAACGGTCATGTACAACACTGCCGCCCTCAGCCAGTGATGCCCCGACCAGGAAACAAATTCCACCAGCTTGCGTTGCAGGTCTGTGAGCAGACCGGCGGGGGGTTGAGGACAGCCAGTTTATGCCACAGAGAAGACCAGGTTGTTGATTATCAGCAAACCGTCTCTATGTAACACTTGGGACAGGAGCCACCTCCACCTGGCCCGTTTTGACACCACTGCCTGTGACAGCCCCTCCCAGTTCTTCCTGGCCCACCTCTCCGAGCCCAGGTACACCCCCAACACTTTAAGCCCTTCACAACCCCACTGCAAACCCCCTGGAAGCAGAGGAGGAGCCCTATCCCCCCATGCCCCACATAACAGAGCTTTGCTCATGCCCCAGTTTATCTTAGCTGATGAAGCTCCCTCGTACACCTTCAGACTGGTCTCTAGTGTCTGCATATACTGACCATCCCTGACCATCACAGAAACGTCATCTGCATATGCTGACACTGCTATGCCTGTCACCACATCCATGCCTGTCCAGCACACACCCTGCAGTCTCCTGCGTAGCAGTCCTAAAAAAGGCTCAATGGCTAGAGTATATAACTGCCCCAATAGAGGGCATCCTTGTCTAATGTCCTGTATGACCCAGACTGGCCTACTGAGCCCCCCTCCCATCCTGACCATACATGACGCCCCAGCATACAACATCGTCACACAGGTCACAAAACTCTTTCCAAAACCATACACAGACATCACATTAAACAGATACTCATGGTCCACTCTATCAAAAGCCTTCTCTTGATCTAAAGAGACCAGACCAAAGTTCACATTAGAACCTCTCGACAAGTCCAACATGTCCCTGACTAAGAACAAGTTGTCCGTGATTGAGCGTCCCGGTACACAATATGTCTGGTCCTTGTGTATTATAGAGTCCAGATGGGACTTCAGTCTGTTAGAGAGGACTTTGGCAAATATCGTGTAGTCCGCACAGAGTAATGCCACAGGCCTCCAGCTCTTAAGTTCACACAAGTCCGTGCCCGAAAGCAGCTCATCGGTAACTCTCCTACCCCGACGCATTCACGCAACACGCAAAAGAAGTCCTGTCCAATTATTCCCCAGAATTAAAAAAAAACTCCACTGGGAGTCCATCGACCCCCGGTGCATGGCCGGGGGACATGTGGGTTAAGGCCTCTGCCAGTTCATGGGACAACAGAGGAATGTCCATTTCATCCCTCTGTGCCAGAGAGAGCTTAGGGAGTTCTGCAAACAAAACCTGAGCACACATAGGATCACACAGTTCTGCCCTATACAACTCAGTATAAAACTCCACAGTCTGCTCCCGCATCTCCCCCATCACAGAGGTCACCCTCCCATCAGACAGCCACATCTCCCCTCCACAACAGAGGTCACCTGCCCATCAGACAGCCACATCTCCCCTCCACGTCAGAGGTCACCCTCCCATCAGACAGCCACATCACCCCTCCACAACAGAGGTCACCCACCCATCAGACAGCCACATCTCCCCTCCTCAACAGAGGTCACCCTCCCATCAGACAGCCACATCTCCCCTCCACAACAGAGGTCACCCTCCCATCAGACAGCCACATCTCCCCTCCACAACAGAGGTCACCCTCCCATCAGACAGCCACATCTCCCCTCCACAACAGAGGTCACCTGCCCATCAGACAGCCACATCTCCCCTCCACAACAGAGGTCACCCTCCCATCAGACAGCCACATCTCCCCTCCACAACAGAGGTCACCCTCCCATCAGACAGCCACATCTCCCCTCCACAACAGAGGTCACCCTCCCATCAGACAGCCACATCTCCCCTCCACATCAGAGGTCACCCTCCCATCAGACAGCCACATCTCCCCTCCACATCAGAGGTCACCCTCCCATCAGACAGCCACATCTCCCCTCCACATCAGAGGTCAGAAAGAAACTATACATCTAAACAGCTCCCAAATCCCAGGAAACTAACCAGGTCTGTCCTCTTCCACCCGAACCAGGAAACTAACTCTGTCCTCTTACACCCAACCAGGAAACTAACTCTGTCCTCTTACACCCAACCAGGAAACTAACTCTCCTCTTCCCCCAGACCAGGAAACTCACTCTGTCCTCTTCCCATTAACCAGAAACTAACTCTGTCCTCTTCCACCCGAACCAGGAAACTAACTCTGTCCTCTTACACCCGAACCAGGAAACTAACTCTGTCCTCTTACACCCGAACCAGGAAACTAACTCTGTCCTCTTACACCCGAACCAGGAAACTAACTCTGTCCTCTTAAATAGCCCCTAACCAGGAAACTAACTCTGTCCTCTTCCCATTAACCAGGAAACTAACTCTGACCTCTTCCACAACCAGGAAACTAACTCTGTCCTCTTCACCCAAACCAGGAAACTAACTCTGTCCTCTTCCACCTGAACCAGGAAACTAACTCTGTCCTCTTCCACCCGAACCAGGAAACTAACTCTGTCCTCTTACACCCGAACCAGGAAACTAACTCCCCTCTTACACCCGAACCAGGAAACTAACTCTGTCCTCTTCACCCGAACCAGGAAACTAACTCTGTCCTCTTCCCCCTAACCAGGAAACTAACTCTGTCCTCTTCCCATTAACCAGGAAACTAACTCTGACCTCTTCCACCCGAACCAGGAAACTAACTCTGTCCTCTTCACCCAAACCAGGAAACTAACTCTGTCCTCTTCCACCTGAACCAGGAAACTACCTCTGTCCTCTTCCCCCCTAACCAGGAAACTAACTCTGTCCTCTTCCACCCGAACCAGGAAACTAACTCTGTGCTCTACTATCCTAACAAGGAAACTAACTCTGTCCTCTTCCCCCCTAACCAGGAAACTAACTCTGTCCTCTTACACCCGAACCAGGAAACTAACTCTGTCCTCTTCCCTCCTAACCAGGAAACTAACTCTGTCCTCTTCCACCCGAACCAGGAAACTAACTCTGTGCTCTACTATCCTAACCAGGAAACTAACTCTGTCCTCTTCCCCCCTAACCAGGAAACTAACTCTGTCCTCTTCCACCCTAACCAGGAAACTAACTCTGTCCTCTTCCACCCTAATCCAGGAAACTAACTCTGTCCTCTTCCACCCGAACCAGGAAACTAACTCTGTCCTCTTCCACCCTAACCAGGAAACTAACTCTGTCCTCTAACTCCCCTTCCCCCCGAACCAGGAAACTAACTCTGTCCTCTTCCCCCGAACCAGGAAACTAACTCTGTCCTCTTCCACCCGAACCAGGAAACTAACCCTGTCCTCTTCCACCCGAACCAGGAAACTAACTCTGTCCTCTTCCATCTTAACCAGGAAACTAACTCTGTCCTCTTCACCCAAACCAGGAAACTAACTCTGTCCTCTTCCACCCTAACCAGGAAACTAACTCTGTCCTCTACCCCTAACCAGGAAACTAACTCTGTCCTCTTCCCCCCGAACCAGGAAACTAACTCTGTCCTCTTCCACCCGAACCAGGAAACTAACTCTGTCCTCTTCCACCCAAACCAGGAAATGAACTCTGTCCTCTTCCATCCTAACCAGGAAACCAACTCTGTCCTCTTCCACCCGAACCAGGAAACTAACTCTGTCCTCTTCCACCCGAACCAGGAAACTAACTCTGTCCTCTTCACCCAAACCAGGAAACTAACTCTGTCCTCTTCCATCCTAACCAGGAAACTAACTCTGTCCTCTTCCACCCTAATCAGGAAACTAACTCTGTCCTCTTCCATCCTAACCAGGAAACTAACTCTGTCCTCTTCCCCCTAACCAGGAAACTAACTCTGTCCTCTTCCCCCGAACCAGGAAACTAACTCTGTCCTCTTCACCCGAACCAGGAAACTAACCCTGTCCTCTTCCACCCGAACCAGGAAACTAACTCTGTCCTCTTCCATCTTAACCAGGAAACTAACTCTGTCCTCTTCACCCAAACCAGGAAACTAACTCTGTCCTCTTCCACCCTAACCAGGAAACTAACTCTGTCCTCTTCCCCTAACCAGGAAACTAACTCTGTCCTCTTCCCCCGAACCAGGAAACTAACTATGTCCTCTTCCATCCCAACCAGGAAACTAACTCTGTCCTCTTCACCCAAACCAGGAAACTAACTCTGTCCTCTTCACCCAAACCAGGAAACTAACTCTGTCCTCTTCCACCCGAACCAGGAAACTAACTCTGTCCTCTTCCACCCGAACCAGGAAACTAACTCTGTCCTCTTCCACCCAAACCAGGAAACTAACTCTGTCCTCTTCCATCCTAACCAGGAAACTAACTCTGTCCTCTTCCACCCGAACCAGGAAACTAACTCTGTCCTCTTCCACCCGAACCAGGAAACTAACTCTGTCCTCTTCACCCAAACCAGGAAACTAACTCTGTCCTCTTCCACCCTAACCAGGAAACTAACTCTGTCCTCTTCCCCCTAACCAGGAAACTAACTCTGTCCTCTTCCCCCGAACCAGGAAACTAACTCTGTCCTCTTCCATCCCAACCAGGAAACTAACTCTGTCCTCTTCACCCAAACCAGGAAACTAACTCTGTCCTCTTCCACCCAAACCAGGAAACTAACTCTGTCCTCTTCACCCAAACCAGGAAACTAACTCTGTCCTCTTCCACCCGAACCAGGAAACTAACTCTGTCCTCTTCCACCCAAACCAGGAAATGAACTCTGTCCTCTTCCATCCTAACCAGGAAACCAACTCTGTCCTCTTCCACCCGAACCAGGAAACTAACTCTGTCCTCTTCCACCCGAACCAGGAAACTAACTCTGTCCTCTTCACCCAAACCAGGAAACTAACTCTGTCCTCTTCCATCCTAACCTGGAAACTAACTCTGTCCTCTTCACCCTAATCAGGAAACTAACTCTGTCCTCTTCCATCCTAACCAGGAAACTAACTCTGTCCTCTTCCATCCTAACCAGGAAACTAACTCTGTCCTCTTCCACCCGAACCAGGAAACTAACTCTGTCCTCTTCCATCCTAACCAGGAAACTAACTCTGTCCTCTTCCCCCGAACCAGGAAACTAACTCTGTCCTCTTCCCCCGAACCAGGAAACTAACTCTGTCCTCTTCCATCCCAACCAGGAAACTAACTCTGTCCTCTTCCACCCAAACCAGGAAACTAACTCTGTCCTCTTCCACCCAAACCAGGAAACTAACTCTGTCCTCTTCACCCAAACCAGGAAACTAACTCTGTCCTCTTCCACCCGAACCAGGAAACTAACTCTGTCCTCTTCCCACCCAAACCAGGAAACTAACTCTGTCCTCTTCCATCCTAACCAGGAAACCAACTCTGTCCTCTTCCACCCGAACCAGGAAACTAACTCTGTCCTCTTCCACCCGAACCAGGAAACTAACTCTGTCCTCTTCACCCAAACCAGGAAACTAACTCTGTCCTCTTCCATCCTAACCAGGAAACTAACTCTGTCCTCTTCACCCTAATCAGGAAACTAACTCTGTCCTCTTCCATCCTAACCAGGAAACTAACTCTGTCCTCTTCCATCCTAACCAGGAAACTAACTCTGTCCTCTTCCACCCGAACCAGGAAACTAACTCTGTCCTCTTCCATCCTAACCAGGAAACTAACTCTGTCCTCTTCACCCAAACCAGGAAACTAACTCTGTCCTCTTCCACCCGAACCAGGAAACTAACTCTGTCCTCTTCCACCCAAACCAGGAAACTAACTCTGTCCTCTTCCATCCTAACCAGGAAACTAACTCTGTCCTCTTCCACCCGAACCAGGAAACTAACTCTGTCCTCTTCCACCCGAACCAGGAAACTAACCCTGTCCTCTTCACCCAAGCCAGGAAACTAACTCTGTCCTCTTCCATCCTAACCAGGAAACTAACTCTGTCCTCTTCACCCTAATCAGGAAACTAACTCTGTCCTCTTCCATCCTAACCAGGAAACTAACTCTGTCCTCTTCCATCCTAACCAGGAAACTAACTCTGTCCTCTTCCACCCGAACAAGGAAACTAACTCTGTCCTCTTCACCCAAACCAGGAAACTAACTCTGTCCTCTTCCATCCTAACCAGGAAACTAACTCTGTCCTCTTCACCCTAATCAGGAAACTAACTCTGTCCTCTTCCATCCTAACCAGGAAACTAACTCTGTCCTCTTCCCCTAACCAGGAAACTAACTCTGTCCTCTTCCACCCTAACCAGGAAACTAACTCTGTCCTCTTCCACCCAAACCAGGAAACTAACTCTGTCCTCTTCCACCCTAACCAGGAAACTAACTCTGTCCTCTACCCCTAACCAGGAAACTAACTCTGTCCTCTTCCCCCAAACCAGGAAACTAACTCTGTCCTCTTCCATCCCAACCAGGAAACTAACTCTGTCCTCTTCACCCAAACCAGGAAACTAACTCTGTCCTCTTCCACCCAAACCAGGAAACTAACTCTGTCCTCTTCACCCAAACCAGGAAACTAACTCTGTCCTCTTCCACCCGAACCAGGAAACTAACTCTGTCCTCTTCCACCCAAACCAGGAAATGAACTCTGTCCTCTTCCATCCTAACCAGGAAACCAACTCTGTCCTCTTCCACCCGAACCAGGAAACTAACTCTGTCCTCTTCCACCCGAACCAGGAAACTAACTCTGTCCTCTTCACCCAAACCAGGAAACTAACTCTGTCCTCTTCCACCCTAACCAGGAAACTAACTCTGTCCTCTACCCCTAACCAGGAAACTAACTCTGTCCTCTTCCCCCAAACCAGGAAACTAACTCTGTCCTCTTCCATCCCAACCAGGAAACTAACTCTGTCCTCTTCACCCAAACCAGGAAACTAACTCTGTCCTCTTCCACCCAAACCAGGAAACTAACTCTGTCCTCTTCACCCAAACCAG
The DNA here is from genome assembly GCF_021184085.1 of Oncorhynchus gorbuscha. Classification (NCBI taxonomy): domain Eukaryota; kingdom Metazoa; phylum Chordata; class Actinopteri; order Salmoniformes; family Salmonidae; genus Oncorhynchus; species Oncorhynchus gorbuscha. The sequence continues at coordinate 1,513,827 of NC_060196.1, read as the reverse complement.
GAAACTAACTCTGTCCTCTTCCACCCGAACCAGGAAACTAACTCTGTCCTCTTCCACCCAAACCAGGAAATGAACTCTGTCCTCTTCCATCCTAACCAGGAAACCAACTCTGTCCTCTTCCACCCGAACCAGGAAACTAACTCTGTCCTCTTCCACCCGAACCAGGAAACTAACTCTGTCCTCTTCACCCAAACCAGGAAACTAACTCTGTCCTCTTCCATCCTAACCTGGAAACTAACTCTGTCCTCTTCACCTAATCAGGAAACTAACTCTGTCCTCTTCCATCCTAACCAGGAAACTAACTCTGTCCTCTTCCATCCTAACCAGGAAACTAACTCTGTCCTCTTCCACCCGAACCAGGAAACTAACTCTGTCCTCTTCCATCCTAACCAGGAAACTAACTCTGTCCTCTACCCCTAACCAGGAAACTAACTCTGTCCTCTTCCCCCCGAACCAGGAAACTAACTCTGTCCTCTTCCATCCCAACCAGGAAACTAACTCTGTCCTCTTCACCCTAATCAGGAAACTAACTCTGTCCTCTTCCATCCTAACCAGGAAACTAACTCTGTCCTCTTCCATCCTAACCAGGAAACTAACTCTGTCCTCTTCCACCCGAACAAGGAAACTAACTCTGTCCTCTTCACCCAAACCAGGAAACTAACTCTGTCCTCTTCCATCCTAACCAGGAAACTAACTCTGTCCTCTTCACCCTAATCAGGAAACTAACTCTGTCCTCTTCCATCCTAACCAGGAAACTAACTCTGTCCTCTTCCCCCCTAACCAGGAAACTAACTCTGTCCTCTTCCACCCTAACCAGGAAACTAACTCTGTCCTCTTCACCCAAACCAGGAAACTAACTCTGTCCTCTTCCACCCTAACCAGGAAACTAACTCTGTCCTCTACCCCTAACCAGGAAACTAACTCTGTCCTCTTCCCCCCGAACCAGGAAACTAACTCTGTCCTCTTCCATCCCAACCAGGAAACTAACTCTGTCCTCTTCACCCAAACCAGGAAACTAACTCTGTCCTCTTCCACCCAAACCAGGAAACTAACTCTGTCCTCTTCACCCAAACCAGGAAACTAACTCTGTCCTCTTCCACCCGAACCAGGAAACTAACTCTGTCCTCTTCCACCCAAACCAGGAAATGAACTCTGTCCTCTTCCATCCTAACCAGGAAACCAACTCTGTCCTCTTCCACCCGAACCAGGAAACTAACTCTGTCCTCTTCCACCCGAACCAGGAAACTAACTCTGTCCTCTTCACCCAAACCAGGAAACTAACTCTGTCCTCTTCCACCCTAACCAGGAAACTAACTCTGTCCTCTACCCCTAACCAGGAAACTAACTCTGTCCTCTTCCCCCCGAACCAGGAAACTAACTCTGTCCTCTTCCATCCCAACCAGGAAACTAACTCTGTCCTCTTCACCCAAACCAGGAAACTAACTCTGTCCTCTTCCACCCAAACCAGGAAACTAACTCTGTCCTCTTCACCCAAACCAGGAAACTAACTCTGTCCTCTTCCACCCTAACCAGGAAACTAACTCTGTCCTCTTCCACCCAAACCAGGAAATGAACTCTGTCCTCTTCCATCCTAACCAGGAAACCAACTCTGTCCTCTTCCACCCGAACCAGGAAACTAACTCTGTCCTCTTCCACCCGAACCAGGAAACTAACTCTGTCCTCTTCACCCAAACCAGGAAACTAACTCTGTCCTCTTCCATCCTAACCTGGAAACTAACTCTGTCCTCTTCACCCTAATCAGGAAACTAACTCTGTCCTCTTCCATCCTAACCAGGAAACTAACTCTGTCCTCTTCCATCCTAACCAGGAAACTAACTCTGTCCTCTTCCACCCGAACCAGGAAACTAACTCTGTCCTCTTCCATCCTAACCAGGAAACTAACTCTGTCCTCTACCCCTAACCAGGAAACTAACTCTGTCCTCTTCCCCCCGAACCAGGAAACTAACTCTGTCCTCTTCCATCCCAACCAGGAAACTAACTCTGTCCTCTTCACCCAAACCAGGAAACTAACTCTGTCCTCTTCCACCCAAACCAGGAAACTAACTCTGTCCTCTTCACCCAAACCAGGAAACTAACTCTGTCCTCTTCCACCCGAACCAGGAAACTAACTCTGTCCTCTTCCACCCAAACCAGGAAATGAACTCTGTCCTCTTCCATCCTAACCAGGAAACCAACTCTGTCCTCTTCCACCCTCCAGGAAACTAACTCTGTCCTCTTCCACCCGAACCAGGAAACTAACTCTGTCCTCTTCACCCAAACCAGGAAACTAACTCTGTCCTCTTCCATCCTAACCTGGAAACTAACTCTGTCCTCTTCACCCTAATCAGGAAACTAACTCTGTCCTCTTCCATCCTAACCAGGAAACTAACTCTGTCCTCTTCCATCCTAACCAGGAAACTAACTCTGTCCTCTTCCACCCGAACCAGGAAACTAACTCTGTCCTCTTCCACCCGAACCAGGAAACTAACTCTGTCCTCTTCCATCCTAACCAGGAAACTAACTATGTCCTCTTCACCCAAACCAGGAAACTAACTCTGTCCTCTTCCACCCTAACCAGGAAACTAACTCTGTCCTCTTCCACCCAAACCAGGAAACTAACTCTGTCCTCTTCCATCCTAACCAGGAAACTAACTCTGTCCTCTTCCACCCGAACCAGGAAACTAACTCTGTCCTCTTCCACCCGAACCAGGAAACTAACCCTGTCCTCTTCACCCAAGCCAGGAAACTAACTCTGTCCTCTTCCATCCTAACCAGGAAACTAACTCTGTCCTCTTCACCCTAATCAGGAAACTAACTCTGTCCTCTTCCATCCTAACCAGGAAACTAACTCTGTCCTCTTCCATCCTAACCAGGAAACTAACCTGTCCTCTTCCACCCGAACCAGGAAACTAACTCTGTCCTCTTCCACCCGAACCAGGAAACTAACTCTGTCCTCTTCACCCAAACCAGGAAACTAACTCTGTCCTCTTCCACCCGAACCAGGAAACTAACTCTGTCCTCTTCCACCCAAACCAGGAAACTAACTCTGTCCTCGTCCATCCTAACCAGGAAACTAACTCTGTCCTCTTCCACCCGAACCCGGAAACTAACTCTGTCCTCTTCCACCCGAACCAGGAAACTAACTCTGTCCTCTTCACCCAAACCAGGAAACTAACTCTGTCCTCTTCCATCCTAACCAGGAAACTAACTCTGTCCTCTTCACCCTAATCAGGAAACTAACTCTGTCCTCTTCCATCCTAACCAGGAAACTAACTCTGTCCTCTTCCATCCTAACCAGGAAACTAACTCTGATCTCTACTATCCTAACCAGGAAACTAACTCTGTCCTCTTCCATCCTAACCAGGAAACTAACTCTGTCCTCTTCCATCCTAACCAGGAAACTAACTCTGATCTCTACTATCCTAACCAGGAAACTAACTCTGTCCTCTACTATCGTAACCAGGAAACTAACTCTGTCCTCTTCCATCCTAACCAGGAAACTAACTCTGATCTCTACTATCCTAACCAGGAAACTAACTCTGTCCTATTCACCCTAACCAGGAAACTAACTCTGTCCTCTACTATCCTAACCAGGAAACTAACTCTGTCCTCTACTATCCTAACCAGGAAACTAACTCTGTCCTATTCACCCTAACCAGGAAAAGAACGTTAGTTGGGACAGAGTCCTCCACACCAAACACTCAAACTCCCAAAAACTCCCAGCATGCACTGCAAGAGAGAAAGAAAGCGAGAGAGAGAGGAGAAAGGATGGAAGATTAAATAGAGAGAGAGAGAGAGAAGAGAGAATGGAAGAGGAGAGCGAGAGAGAGAGAGAGAGAGAGAGAGAGAGAGAGAGAGAGAGAGAGAGAGAGAGAGAGAGAGAGAGAGAGAGGATGGAAGAGGAAATAGGGAGAGAGAGAGAGAGAGAGCGAGAGAGAGAGAGAGAGAGAGAGAGAGAGAGAGAGAGAGAGAGAGAGAGAGAGAGAGAGAGAGAGAGAGAGAGAGAGGGATCTCTGAGAGAGAGAGAGAGAGAGAGAGAGAGAGAGAGAGAGAGAGAGAGAGAGAGAGAGAGAGAGAGAGAGAGAGAGAGAGAGAATGGAAGAGGAAAGTGGGAGAGAGAGAGAGGATGGAGAGAGAGGAAGAGAGAGAGAGAGAGAGAGAGAGAGAGAGAGAGAGAGAGAGAGAGAGAGAGAGAGAGAGAGAGAGAGAGAGGATAGAAGAGGAAAGAGGGTAGAGAGAGAGAGAGAGAGAGAGAGGAAGAGAGAGAGAGAGAGAGAGAGAGAGAGAGAGAGAGAGAGGATAGAAGAGGAAAGAGGGAGAGAGAGAGAGAGAGAGATGAAGAGGAGAGAGAGAGAGAGAGAGAGAGAGAGAGAGAGAGATAGAAGAGGAAAGAGGAGAGAGAGAGAGAGAGAGAGAGAGAGGATTGAAGAGGAAAGAGGGAGAGAGAGAGAGAGGATGGGAGAGGAAAGAGGGAGAGAGAGAGAGTCTCAGAGAGAGAGAGAGAGAGAGAGAGAGAGAGAGAGAGAGAGAGAGAGAGAGAGAGAGAGAGAGAGAGAGAGAGGATAGAAGAGGAAAGTCTCAGAGAGAGAGAGAGAGAGAGTCTCAGAGAGAGAGAGAGAGAGAGAGAGACATTCAGAGAGAGAGAGAGAGAGATCTCTGTCTCAGTAGAGAGAGAGAGGATAGAAGAGGAAAGAGTAGAGAGAGAGAGAGAGATTCAGTATCTCTGAGGAAAGAGGGAGAGAGAGAGAGAGAGAGACATTCAGTATCTCTGTCTAGAAGAGGAAAGAGAGAGAGAGAGAGAGAGTCTCAGACATTCAAGAGGAAAGTCTCAGACATTCAGAAGAGAGGATATCTCTGTCTCAGAGAGAGAGAGAGAGAGAGAGAGAGAGAGAGGATAGAAGAGGAAAGAGGGAAAGAGGGAGAGAGAGAGAGCGGGGATGGAAAAGGAAAGAGAGGTCTGTATGAGAGACAGAGGTATATAGAGAGATTTGTGAGAGGGGTAGAGAATTAGGCCATTCATCCACTCGTCTAGAGAAGGATGCAGTCTGAATGCTGTCTGACTGAAAAAACACTATTGACGTTGTCACAGAATACACTATTGAACCAGACTGCAGCTATACAACAGACACACACACACTCACACACATAGGCATGCACACACAGGCACTCACACACACCCAGTTACCCCCATTACACACACACATTATGCCAAAGGATACACACATAAGCATCGAAGACAGAACTCCAGTTTTCTGTGTGTGTGTGTGTGTGTGTGTGTGTGTGTGTGTGTGTGTGTGTGTGTGTGTGTGTGTGTGTGTGTGTGTGTGTGTGTGTGTGTGTGTGTGTGTGTGTGTGTGTGTGTGTGTGTGTGTGTGTGTGTGTGTGTGTGTGTGTGTGCGTGCGTGCGTGCGTGTGTGTGTGTGTGTGTGTTTCCATCTACACCCTGTTCGGTAATTAGTCTCAGGGGGAAGCCTGCTGCTCTCTACTGCGGCATTAAGACCCTAATAACACTCTAAACACACACTCACACACACACACACACTGTCACACACACACACACATCTCTGTCTCAGACATTCACACACACACACACACACACACACACACACACACACACACACACATTCAAGAGACTGTCTCTCGCCCAAAATTCAAGACCACGTTTCTTTTTTTGCTCAAGGAAGTGAACCAGAACATAAGGGCTTTTGATATCATACTCTTTCTGATATACAAGTCTCCCTCACTGTCATACATTCAACATCTCCCAGTCTCTCAGAAATTCAATATCTCTTAGTCTCTCAGAAATTCAATATCTCTTAGTCTCTCAGAAATTCAATATCTCTTAGTCTCTCAGAAATTCAATATCTCTTATTCTCTCAGAAATTCAATATTTATGTCTAATAGACATTCAATATCTCTTAGTCGCTCAGAAATTCAATATCTCTTATTCTCTCAGAAATTCAATATTTCTGTCTAATTGACATTCAATATCTCTTAGTCGCTCAGAAATTCAATATCTCTTATTCTCTCAGAAATTCAATATTTCTGTCTAATTGACATTCAATATCTCTTATTCTCTCAGACATGCAATATTTCTGTCTCATAGACATGCAATACCTCTTAATCTTACAGACATTCAATACCTCTGTCTCAGACATTCAATATCTCTGTCTCAGACATTCAGTATCTCTGTCTCATAGACATTCAATATTTCTGTCTCAGTGTCTCTGTCTCAGACATTCAGTATCTCTGTCTCAGACATTCAGTATCTCTGTCTCAGACATTCAGTATCTCTGTCTCAGACATTCAGTATCTCTGTCTCAGACATTCAATATCTCTGTCTCAGACATTCAGTATCTCTGTCTCAGACATTCAATATCTCTGTCTCAGACATTCAATATCTCTGTCTCAGACATTCAGTATCTCTGTCTCAGACATTCAATATCTCTGTCTCAGACATTCAGTATCTCTGTCTCAGACATTCAATATCTCTGTCTCAGACATTCAATATCTCTGTCTCAGACATTCAGTATCTCTGTCTCAGACATTCAATATCTCTGTCTCAGATCTCTGTCTCAGTATCTCTGTCTCAGTATCTCTGTCTCAGACATTCAATATCTCTGTCTCAGACATTCAATATCTCTGTCTCAGACATTCAGTATCTCTGTCTCAGTATCTCTGTCTCAGACATTCAGTATCTCTGTCTCAGACATTCAGTATCTCTGTCTCAGACATTCAGTATCTCTGTCTCAGTATCTCTGTCTCAGACATTCAATATCTCTGTCTCAGACATTCAGCATCTCTGTCTCAGTATCTCTGTCTCAGTATCTCTGTCTCAGACATTCCATATCTCTGTCTCAGACATTCAGTATCTCTGTCTCAGTATCTCTGTCTCAGTTCATCTCTGTCTCAGTATCTCTGTCTCAGTATCTCTGTCTCAGACATTCAGTATCTCTGTCTCAGTATTCAGTATCTCTGTCTCAGACATTCAGTATCTCTGTCTCAGACATTCAGTATCTCTGTCTCAGACATTCAGTATCTCTTTCTCATAGACATTCAAAATCCTCCCAGTCTTGTAGACATTCAATTCATCAGTCTGTCAGAGAAGAAAAACAAAGTCATGCAGATAGCTTAAAATTGACTTGAAAATCAGATGTCTGTCCATGTACTGAGGAAGTCAGGAAATGCCTTCAAATCCAACAACTAGGGGCAACAGTAGGGTGCTATTATCATCATCACGGAAGCTTGGGTTTTGCAAGGGCGTTGTGGACTGGGGTGGTGGATGGACTCAATCCTTGACTTTGGATCAAAAGGTTGAATGTTCAATCCCAGTAGGAATGCTTTTCCAGTCTTGAAGCAGTTCCCACATATGCTGAGCACTTGTTGGCTGCTTTTCCTTCACTCTGCGGTCTGACTCATTCCAAACCATCTCAATGTGGTTGAAGTCAGGTGATTGTGGAGGTCAGGTCATCTGATGCAGCAGCAACCCTCCTTCTTGGTCAAATAGCCCTCACACAGCATGGAGGTGTGTTGGGTCATTGTCCTGTTGAAAAACAAATGATAGTCCCATTAAGTGCAAACCAGATGGGATGGCGTATCGCTGCAGAATGCTGTGATGGCCATGCTGGTTAAGTGTGCCTTGAATTCTTAATAGATCCATGACAGTTTCACCAGAAAAGCACCCCCACATCACACCTCCTCCTCCATGCTTCATGGTGGGAAACCACACAGATCATCCGTTCATCTGCTCATTCAACTTTTTGGTTGGAAACAAAAATCTCACATTTGGACTCATCAGACCAAAGGACAAATTTCCACCGGTCTAATGTCCATTGCTCGTGTTTCTCGGCCCAAGCAAGTCTCTTCTTCTTATTGTTGTCCTTTAGTAGTGGTTTCTTCTTATTATTGGTGTCCTTTAGTAGTGGTTTCTTCTTATTATTAGTGTCCTTTAGTAGTGGTTTCTTCTTATTATTATTAGTGTCCTTTAGTAATGGTTTCTTCTTCTTGTTATTAGTGTCCTTTATTAATGGTTTCTTCTTCTTGTTATTAGTGTCCTTTAGTAATGGTTTCTTCTTATTATTGGTGTCCTTTATTATTGGTGTCCTTTAGTAGTGGTTTCTTTGCAGCAATTCAACCATGAAGGACTGATTCACACATTCTCCTCTGAACAGTTGATGTTGAGATGTGTCTGTTACTTGAACTCTGTGAAGCATTTATTTTGTCTTCAATTTCTGAGGCTGGTAACTCTAATGAATGTATCCTCTACAGCAGAGGTAACTCTGGGTCTTCCATTCCTGTGGCGGTCCTCATTAGAGCCAGTTTCATCACAGCCCTTGATGTTTTTTTTGCAACCTGCACGTGAAGAAACTTTCAAAGTTCTTGACATTTTCCGGATTGACTGCATAGCCAGGTGTACACTCCATCACTCAGACATCATTTACAAACACAGCTTAGTGTTTAGTGTTTAGTGATGTTTAGTGATGTTTAGTTTAGTGTTTTTAGTGATGTTTAGTGTTTAGTGATGTTTAGTGTTTAGTGATGTTTAGTGTTTAGTGATGTTTAGTGTTTAGTGTTTAGTGTTTAGTGATGTTTAGTGATGTTTAGTGTTTAGTGATGTTTAGTGTTTAGTGTTTAGTGATGTTTAGTGTTTAGTGTTTAGTGATGTTTAGTGTTTAGTGATGTTTAGTGTTTAGTGTTTAGTGTTTAGTGTTTAGTGATGTTTAGTGTTTAGTGTTTAGTGATGTTTAGTGCTTAGTGTTTAGTGTTTAGTGTTTAGTGTTTAGTGTTTAGTGATGTTTAGTGATGTTTAGTGTTTAGTGATGTTTAGTGGTTAGTGTTTAGTGTTTAGTGTTTAGTGTTTAGTGATGTTTAGTGTTTAGTGTTTAGTGTTTAGTGTTGTTTAGTGTTTACTGTTTAGTGTTTAGTGATGTTTAGTGTTTTGTGTTTAGTGATGTTTAGTGTTTAGTGATGTTTAGTGTTTAGTGATGTTTAGTGTTTAGTGTTTAGTGATGTTTAGTGTTTAGTGTTTAGTGTTTAGTGATGTTTAGTGTTTAGTGTTTAGTGATGTTTAGTGTTTAGTGTTTAGTGTTTAGTGATGTTTAGTGTTTAGTGTTTAGTGATGTTTAGTGTTTAATGATGTTTAGTGTTTAGTGTTTAGTGTTTAGTGTTTAGTGTTTAGTGTTTAGTGATGTTTAGTGTTTAGTGTTTAGTGATGTTTAGTGATGTTTAGTGTTTAGTGTTTAGTGATGTTTAGTGTTTAGTGATGTTTAGTGATGTTTAGTGTTTAGTGTTTAGTGATGTTTAGTGTTTAGTGTTTAGTGTTTAGTGATGTTTAGTGATGTTTAGTGTTTAGTGTTTAGTGTTTAGTGATGTTTAGTGTTTAGTGTTTAGTGTTTAGTGATGTTTAGTGTTTAGTGTTTAGTGTTTAGTGATGTTTAGTGTTTAGTGTTTAGTGTTTAGTGATGTTTAGTGATGTTTAGTGTTTAGTGTTTAGTGATGTTTAGTGTTTAGTGTTTAGTGTTTAGTGATGTTTAGTGATGTTTAGTGTTTAGTGTTTAGTGATGTTTAGTGTTTAGTGTTTAGTGATGTTTAGTGTTTAGTGATGTTTAGTGTTTAGTGTTTAGTGATGTTTAGTGATGTTTAGTGTTTAGTGTTTAGTGATGTTTAGTGTTTAGTGTTTAGTGATGTTTAGTGTTTAGTGTTTAGTGTTTAGTGATGTTTAGTGATGTTTAGTGAGTGTTTAGTGTTTAGTGTTTAGTGTTTAGTGATTTTAGTGTTTAGTGTTTAGTGTTTAGTGATTTTAGTGTTTAGTGTTTAGTGAGTGTTTAGTGTTTAGTGTTTAGTGTTTAGTGTTTAG
>NC_060196.1:1491471-1498971 GCF_021184085.1 Oncorhynchus gorbuscha | reverse complement strand
CAAGTTCAAACAGAAACATATTGTCCACGGGAGGTGTGGAAGGGAGAAACTGACTCACTGGCTGCTGACTGACTGACTGACTGACTGACTGACTGGCTGACTGACTGATTGGCTGACTGGCTGACTGACTGACTGACTGACTGGCTGACTGACTGACTGACTGGCTGACTGGCTGACTGGCTGACTGACTGACTGATTGGCTGACTGGCTGACTGACTGACTGGCTGACTGACTGACTGACTGACTGACTGACTGCTGACTGACTGACTCACTGACTGACTGACTGACTGACTGACTGACTGACTGACTGACTGACTGACTGACTGACTGACTGACTCACTGACTGACTCACTGACTGACTGACCCACTCACTGACTGACTGACTGACTCACTGACTGACTGACTGACTGACTGACTGATTCACTGACTGACTGATTCACTGACTGACTGACTGACTGACTGACTGACCCACTCACTGACTGACTGACTGACTGACTGACTGACTGACTGACTGACTGACTGACTCACTGACTAATTCACTGACTGACTGACTGACAAACTGGCTGACTGGCTGACTGGCTGACTGGCTGACTGACTGACTGACTGGCTGACTGGCTGACTGACTGGCTGACTGGCTGACTGGCTGGCTGACTGACAGACTGGCTGTCTGGCTGACTGGCTGACTGGCTGGCTGACTGACTGACTGGCTGACTGGCTGACTGGCTGGCTGACTGACAGACTGGCTGACTGGCTGACTGACTGACTGGCTTAAAAGTAGCTCACTATATAGGGAATAGGGCCCTGGTCTAAAGTCTCTATAGCCTCTATCTCGTAATTCTCCATGTCTCACAGCCTCTATCTCTTAATTCTCCAAGTCTCACAGTCTCTATCTCTTAATTATCAATGTCTCACAGACTCTATCTCTTAATTCTTCATGTCTCACAGCCTCTATCTCTTAATTATCCAAGTCTCACAGCCTCTAGCTCTTAATTCTCCGTGTCTCACAGCCTCTATCTCTTAATTATCCATGTCTCACAGCCTCTATCTCTTAATTCCCCATGTCTCACAGCCTCTATCTCTTAATTCTCCAAGCCTCACAGCCTCTATCTTTTAATTCTCCAATGCTCACAGCCTCTATCTTTTAATTCTCCGTGTCTCACAGCCTCTATCTCTTAATTCTCCAAGTCTCACAGCCTCTATCTCTTCATTCTCCATGTCTCACAGCCTCTATCTCTTAATACTCCATGTCTCACAGTCTCTATCTCTTAATTCTCCGTGTCTCACAGCTTCTACCTCCTAATTATCCAAGTCTCACAGCCTCTATCTCTTAATTCTCTGTGTCTCACAGCCTCTATCTCCTAATTATCCAAGTCTCACAGCCTCTATCTCTTAATTCTCTGTGTCTCACAGCCTCTATCTCCTAATTCTCCATGTCTCACAGCCTCTATCTCTTAATTCTCTGTGTCTCACAGCCTCTATCTCCTAATTCTCCATGTCTCACAGCCTCTATCTCTTAATTCTCTGTGTCTCACAGCCTCTATCTCCTAATTATCCAAGTCTCACAGCCTCTATCTCTTAATTCTCTGTGTCTCACAGCCTCTATCTCCTAATTCTCCGTGTCTCACAGCCTCTATCTCCTAAATCTCTGTGTCTCACAGCCTCTATCTCCTAATTCTCCATGTCTCACAGCCTCTATCTGTCACGTTCGTGAGGAGAGACGGACCAAGGCACAGCGGATGTTGAGTTCCACGTATTTATTATAAAGTGAAACCGAGCAAAACAAAACAATAAATCAAATAAACTAACAACGAAATGTGACTACGTGGTGCACATGCACAAAACACACAAAATAATATCCCACAAAACACAATGGGGAAATGGCTACCTAAATATGATCCCCAATCAGAGACAACGAGAAACAGCTGTCTCTAATTGGGAACCATATTAGCACCAACATAGAAATAGACATTCTAGAACACCCCCTTGTGACACCCTTGACCAACTACACCACAGAGAACTAAGGCCTCTCTATGGTCAGAGCGTGACACTGTCTCTTTTTTCTCCAAGTCTCACAGGCTCGATCTCTCTCACCACTGCTTACTGTTCTCTCTCTCTCTCCACTCCTTACTGTTCTCTCTCTCTCCACTCCTTACTGTTCTCTCTCTCCACTCCTTACTGTTCTCTCTCTCTCCACTCCTTACTGTTCTCTCTCTCTCCACTCCTTACTGTTCTCTCTCTCTCCACTCCTTACTGTTCTCTCTCTCTCCACTCCTTACTGTTCTCTCTCTCTCCACTCCTTACTGTTCTCTCTCTCTCCACTCCTTACTGTTCTCTCTCTCCACTCCTTACTGTTCTCTCTACTGTTCTCTCTCTCTTACTGTTCTCTCTCTCACCACTCCTTACTGTTCTCTCTCTCACTCCTTACTGTTCTCTCTCTCTCCACTCCTTACTGTTCTCTCTCTCTCCACTCCACTCCTTACTGTTCTCTCTCTCTCCACTCCTTACTGTTCTCTCTCTCTGTTCTCTCTCCACCACTCCTACTGTTCTCTCTCTCTCCACTCCTTACTGTTCTCTCTCTCTCCACTCCTTACTGTTCTCTCTCTCTCCTTACTCCTTACTGTTCTCTCTCTCTCCACTCCTTACTGTTCTCTCTCTCTCTCTCCACTCCTTACTGTTCTCTCTCTCTCCACTCCTCTCTCCACTGTTCTCTCTCTCTCTCCACTCCTTACTGTTCTCTCTCTCTCTCTCCTTACTGTTCTCTCTACTCCACTTACTGTTCTCTCTCTCCTTACTGTTCTCTCCTTACTGTTCTCTCTCTCTCCACTCCTTACTGTTCTCTCTCTCTCCCACTCCTTACTCCTTACTGTTCTCTCTCTCTCCACTCCTTACTGTTCTCTCTCTCTCCACTCCTTACTGTTCTCTCTCTCTCCCTTACTGTTCTCTTACTGTTCTCTCTCTCACTCCTTACTGTTCTCTCTCTCACTCCTTACTGTTCCACCACTCCTTACTGTTCTCTCTCTCTCCCACTCCTTACTGTTCTCTCTCTCTCCACTCCTTACTGTTCTCTCTCTCCACTCCTTACTGTTCTCTCTCTCTCCACTCCTTACTGTTCTCTTCTCTCCTGTTCTCTCTCCACTCCTTACTGTTCTCTCTCTCCCACTCCTTACTGTTCTCTCTCACCACTCCTTACTGTTCTCTCTCTCTCCACTCCTTACTGTTCTCTCTCTCTCCTTACTGTTCTCTCTCCACCACTCCTTACTGTTCTCTCTCTCCACTCCTTACTGTTCTCTCTCTCCACTCCACTGTTCTCTCTCCACTTACTGTTCTCTCTCTCTCCACTGTTCTCTCTCTCACTCCTTACTGTTCTCTCTCTCACCACTCCTTACTGTTCTCTCTCTCACCACTCCTTACTGTTCTCTCTCTGTTCTCTCTCTCACTCCTTACTGTTCTCTCTCTCACTCCTTACTGTTCTCTCTCTCACCACTCCTTACTGTTCTCTCTCTCTCCACTCCTTACTGTTCTCTCTCTCTCCACTCCTTACTGTTCTCTCTCTCCACCACTGTTCTCTTACTGTTCTCTCTCTCCTTACTGTTCTCTCTCCACTCCTTACTGTTCTCTCTCTCACCACTCCTTACTGTTCTCTCTCTCACCACTCCTTACTGTTCTCTCTCTCCACTCCTTACTGTTCTCTCTCTCTCCTTACTCCTTACTGTTCTCTCTCTCTCTCCACTCCTTACTGTTCTCTCTCTCACCCTTACTCCTTCTCTCCACTGTTCTCTCTCTCCACTCCTTACTGTTACTTCTCTCTCTCCACTCCTTACTGTTCTCTCTCTCTCCACTCCTTACTGTTCTCTCTCTCTCCACTCCTTACTGTTCTCTCTCTCTCCACTCCTTACTGTTCCTTCCTTACTGTTCTCTCTCTCACCACTCCTTACTGTTCTCTCTCCACTCCTTACTGTTCTCTCTCTCCACTGTTCTGTTCTCTCTCCACTCCTGTTCTCTCTCTCACCACTCTGTTCTCTCTCTCCACTCCTTACTGTTCTCTCTCTCTGTTCTCTCTCTCACCACTCCTTACTGTTCTCTCTCCTCTCTCTCTCACTCCTTACTGTTCTCTCTCTCACCACTCCTTACTGTTCTCTCTCTCCTGTTCTCTCCTTACTGTTCTCTCTCTCACTCCTTACTGTTCTCTCTCTCACCACTCCTTACTCCTCTCCACTCCTTACTGTTCTCTCTCTCACCACTGTTCTCCTTACTGTTCTCTCTCTCCACTCCTTACTGTTCTCTCTCTCTCCTCCACTCCTTACTGTTCTCTCTCTCTGTTCTCTCTCCTTACTGTTCTCTCTCTCCCACTCCTTACTGTTCTCTCTCTCTCCACTCCTTACTGTTCTCTCTCTCACTCCTTACTGTTCTCTCTCTCACTCCTTACTGTTCTCTCTCTCTCTCCACTCCTTACTGTCTCTCTCTCTCTCCCTTACTGTTCTCTCTCTCTCCACTCCTTACTGTTCTCTCTCACCACTGTTCTCTCTCTCTCCACTACTGTTCTCTCTCCACTCCTTACTGTTCTCTCTCTCTGTTCTCTCTCTCACTCCTTACTGTTCTCTCTCTCTCCACTCCTTACTGTTCTCTCTGTTCTCTCTCTCCACTCCTTACTGTTCTCTCTGTTCTCACTCCCACTTACTGTTCTCTCTCTCACTCCTTACTGTCTCTCTCTCTCCACTCCTTACTGTTCTCTCTCTCTCCTTACTGTTCTCTTCTCACTGTTCTCTCTCTCTCCACTCCTTACTGTTCTCTCTCTCTCTTACTGTTCTCTCTCTCTCCACTCCTTACTGTTCTTACTGTTCTCTCTCTCTCCACTCCTTACTGTTCTCTCTCTCACCACTCCTTACCTCTCTCTCCACTCCTTACTGTTCTCTCTCTCTCCACTCTGTTCTCTTCCACTGTTCTCTCTCCCACTCTGTTCTTACTGTTCTCTCTCTCTCCACTCCTTACTGTTCTCTCTCTCACCACTCCTTACTGTTCTCTCTCTCTCCACTCCTTACTGTTCTCTCTCTCTCCACTCCTTACTGTTCTCTTCCTTACTGTTCTCTCTCTCTCCACTCCTTACTGTTCTCTCTCTCCACTCCTTACTGTTCTCTCTCTCTCTCCTTACTGTTCTCTCTCACCACTCCTTACTGTTCTCTCTCTGAGTCACTCCTTACTCCACTCCTTACTGTTCTCTCTCTCCACTCCTTACTGTTCTCTCTCTCTCCTTACTGTTCTCTCTCTCCACTCCACTCCTTACTATCTCTCTCTCCACTCCTTACTGTTCTCTCTGTCTCCACTCCTTACTGTTCTCTCACCACTCCTTACTGTTCTCTCTCTCTGTTCTGTAAATAAACTATTCATCTTAGTTAACCCAGAACTAAAGTCTCAGCTTATTGGCCAGCTGCTCGATCGTTCTGGGTCCATACCTCTTAAGAGAAAGAGATCAAGAAATGCTAGAACGATGAGTGGGAACCAGAATGAGGAGCTCCACTCTCTCTCTCCCTGCAAGTGACGGGGGACTCAGAGCCTCTGTCTCTAGAACGATGAGTGGGAACCAGAATGAGGAGCTCCACTCTCTCTCTCCCTGCAAGTTACGGGCGACACCTGCGAATTCAGGGATTTGTCCAAATGACCAGTGATGAAAAACACAAACACCGGAACTAGCATGCTAACAACCGGCTGCATTGCCGTGCGCGAGAGTTGCTAAATAAATGTACACAGACGTGTCATTCAATGATTGCATCCGAACTGCTCGTGCGCGTCATCGAGCGTCTGCGTCGCCTGGCGCTAATATAGAACTTGATCCTGTTTTTAGACACATGATGGGCTGCAAGTCCCGCCTCTGCCATCTCCTCATTGGTTTAGAGGACTACACACCCACGTGGGTGATTGAAAGATGAACTGAGGTCCACACTCCAGTCCAGTTGGTTGTAGTATTACACCTTTAAAGTTGGTTTCCAACCCTCCATAGAAAACCCACAGAAGAAGAAGACTCAACTAGGAGAGAAAATAACTAGGACAATATAAACACAGCATGAAGAAGAAGACTCAACTAGGAGAGAAAATAACTAGGACAATATAAACACAGCATGAAGAAGAAGACTCAACTAGGAGAGAAAATAACTAGGACAATATAAACACAGCATGAAGAAGACTCAACTAGGAGAGAAAAACTAACTACGACAATATAAACACAGCATGAAGAAGAAGACTCAACTAGGAGAGAAAATAACTAGGAGAGAAAATAACTAGGACAATATAAACACAGCATGAAGAAGAAGACTCAACTAGGAGAGAAAATAACTAGGACAATATAAACACAGCATGAAGAAGAAGACTCAACTAGGAGAGAAAATAACTAGGACAATATAAACACAGCATGAAGAAGAAGACTCAACTAGCATGAAGAAGAAAATAACTAGGACAATATAAACACAGCATGAAGAAGACTCAACTAGGAGAGATGAAGAAGACTCAACTAGGAGAGATTACTAGAAAATAACTACGACAATATAAACACAGCATGAAGAAGAAGACTCAACTAGGAGAGAAAATAACTAGGACAATATAAACACAGCATGAAGAAGAAGACTCAACTAGGAGAGAAAATAACTAGGACAATATAAACACAGCATGAAGAAGACTCAACTAGGAGAGAAAATAACTAGGACAATATAAACACAGCATGAAGAAGACTCAACTAGGAGAGAAAATAACTAGGACAATATAAACACAGCATGAAGAAGACTCAACTAGGAGAGAAAATAACTACGACAATATAAACACAGCATGAAGAAGACTCAACTAGGAGAGAAAATAACTACGACAATATAAACACAGCATGAAGAAGACTCAACTAGGAGAGAAAATAACTAGGACAATATAAACACAGCATGAAGAAGAAGACTCAACTAGGAGAGAAAATAACTACGACAATATAAACACAGCATGAAGAAGACTCAACTAGGAGAGAAAATAACTAGGACAATATAAACACAGCATGTAGTTGGTCCCACATTTCATGAGCTGCAACGATCCATACATGCAACAAAAAATAATGCATTTTTCTCAAATGTAGTGCCAAGGCCATTTTACAACCCACAGCGGAAAAAGACTGAACTAGGAGAGATTACTAGAAACTAACTAGGTTTCTCCTTGTATCTATTTAAAACTAACTAGGTTTCTCCTTGTATCTATTTAAAACTAACTAGGTTTCTCCTTGTATCTATTTTAAACTAACTAGGTGTCTCCTTTTATCTATTTAAAACTAACTAGGTGTCTCCTTGTATCTATTTTAAACTAACTAGGTGTCTCCTTTTATCTATTTAAAACTAACTAGGTGTCTCCTTGTATCTATTTTAAACTAACTAGTTGTCTCCTTGTATCTATTTTAAACTAACTAGGTTTCTCCTTGTATCTATTTTAAACTAACTAGGTTTCTCCTTGTATCTATTTTAAACTAACTAGGTTTCTCCT
>NC_060196.1:1471471-1486471 GCF_021184085.1 Oncorhynchus gorbuscha | reverse complement strand
AATTGGCACTGAGACTGCAGGAAGGAGGTGGGGAGGGAGGGATCGACAGATTGAGAAAGAATTGGCACTGAGACTGCAGGAAGGAGGTGGGGAGGGAGGGATCGACAGATTGAGAAAGAATTGGCACTGAGACTGCAGGAAGGAGGTGGGGAGGAGGGATCGACAGATTGAGAAAGAATTGGCACTGAGACTGCAGGAAGGAGGTGGGGAAGGAGGGATCGACAGATTGAGAAAGAATTGGCACTGAGACTGCAGGAAGGAGGTGGGGAAGGAGGGATCGACAGATTGAGAAAGAATTGGCACTGAGACTGCAGGAAGGAGGTGGGGAAGGAGGGATCGACAGATTGAGAAAGAATTGGCACTGAGACTGCAGGAAGGAGGTGGGGAAGGAGGGATCGACAGATTGAGAAAGAATTGGCACTGAGACTGCAGGAAGGAGGTGGGGAAGGAGGGATCGACAGATTGAGAAAGAATTGGCACTGAGACTGCAGGAAGGAGGTGGGGAGGAGGGATCGACAGATTGAGAAAGAATTGGCACTGAGACTGCAGGAAGGAGGTGGGGAGGGAGGGATCGACAGATTGAGAAAGAATTGGCACTGAGACTGCAGGAAGGAGGTGGGGAGGAGGGATCGACAGATTGAGAAAGAATTGGCACTGAGACTGCAGGAAGGAGGTGGGGAGGGAGGGATCGACAGATTGAGAAAGAATTGGCACTGAGACTGCAGGAAGGAGGTGGGGAGGGAGGGATCGACAGATTGAGAAAGAATTGGCACTGAGACTGCAGGAAGGAGGTGGGGAGGGAGGGATCGACAGATTGAGAAAGAATTGGCACTGAGACTGCAGGAAGGAGGTGGGGAAGGAGGGATCGACAGATTGAGAAAGAATTGGCACTGAGACTGCAGGAAGGAGGTGGGGAAGGAGGGATCGACAGATTGAGAAAGAATTGGCACTGAGACTGCAGGAAGGAGGTGGGGAGGGAGGGATCGACAGATTGAGAAAGAATTGGCACTGAGACTGCAGGAAGGAGGTGGGGAGGGAGGGATCGACAGATTGAGAAAGAATTGGCACTGAGACTGCAGGAAGGAGGTGGGGAGGGAGGGATCGACAGATTGAGAAAGAATTGGCACTGAGACTGCAGGAAGGAGGTGGGGAGGGAGGGATCGACAGATTGAGAAAGAATTGGCACTGAGACTGCAGGAAGGAGGTGGGGAAGGAGGGATCGACAGATTGAGAAAGAATTGGCACTGAGACTGCAGGAAGGAGGTGGGGAAGGAGGGATCACAGTACAGATTGAGAAAGAATTGGCACTGAGACTGCAGGAAGGAGGTGGGGAGGGAGGGATCGACAGATTGAGAAAGAATTGGCACTGAGACTGCAGGAAGGAGGTGGGGAAGGAGGGATCGACAGATTGAGAAAGAATTGGCACTGAGACTGCAGGAAGGAGGTGGGGAAGGAGGGATCGACAGATTGAGAAAGAATTGGCACTGAGACTGCAGGAAGGAGGTGGGGAAGGAGGGAGAGGAAAGATAGGGGGTTTACACAGTAAGGGGAGGAAAGATAGGGGTGTACGCAGTAAGGGGAGGAGGGAGAGGAAAGATAGGGGTGTACACAGTAAGGGGAGGAGGGAGAGGAAAGATAGGGGGTGTACACAGTAAGGGGAGGAGGGAGAGGAAAGATAGGGGGTGTACACAGTAAGGGGAGGAGGGAGAGGAAAGATAGGGGGTGTACACAGTAAGGGGAGGAGGGAGAGGAAAGATAGGGGGTGTACACAGTAAGGGGAGGAGGGAGAGGAAAGATAGGGGGTGTACGCAGTAAGGGGAGGAGGGAGGGAAAGATAGGGGGTGTACGCAGTAAGGGGAGGAGGGAGAGGAAAGATAGGGGGTGTACGCAGTAAGGGGAGGAGGGAGAGGAAAGATAGGGGGTGTACGCAGTAAGGGGAGGAGGGAGAGGAAAGATAGGGGGTGTACACAGTAAGGGGAGGAGGGAGAGGAAAGATAGGGGGTGTACGCAGTAAGGGGAGTAGGGAGAGGAAAGATAGGGGGTGTACACAGTAAGGGGAGGAGGGAGAGGAAAGATAGGGGGTTTACACAGTAAGGGGAAGGGGAGGAAAGATAGGGGGTGTACGCAGTAAGGGGAGGAGGGAGAGGAAAGATAGGGGGTGTACACAGTAAGGGGAGGAGGGAGAGGAAAGATAGGGGGTGTACGCAGTAAGGGGAGGAGGGAGAGGAAAGATAGGGGGTTTACACAGTAAGGGGAGGAGGGAGAGGAAAGATAGGGGGTTTACACAGTAAGGGGAGGAGGGAGAGGAAAGATAGGGGTGTACACAGTAAGGGGAGGAGGGAGAGGAAAGATAGGGGTGTACGCAGTAAGGGGAGGAGGGAGAGGAAAGATAGGGGGTGTACACAGTAAGGGGAGGAGGGAGAGGAAAGATAGGGGGTTTACACAGTAAGGGGAGGAAAGATAGGGGGTGTACGCAGTAAGGGGAGGAGGGAGAGGAAAGATAGGGGGTGTACACAGTAAGGGGAGGAGGGAGAGGAAAGATAGGGGGTGTACGCAGTAAGGGGAGGAGGGAGAGGAAAGATAGGGGGTTTACACAGTTAGGGGAGGAGGGAGAGGAAAGATAGGGGGTGTACACAGTAAGGGGAGGAGGGAGAGGAAAGATAGGGGGTGTACACAGTAAGGGGAGTAGGGAGAGGAAAGATAGGGGGTGTACACAGTAAGGGGAGGAGGGAGAGGAAAGATAGGGGGTTTACACAGTAAGGGGAGGAAAGATAGGGGGTGTACGCAGTAAGGGGAGGAGGGAGAGGAAAGATAGGGGGTGTACACAGTAAGGGGAGGAGGGAGAGGAAAGATAGGGGGTGTACACAGTAAGGGGAGGAGGGAGAGGAAAGATAGGGGGTGTACACAGTAAGGGGAGGAGGGAGAGGAAATATAGGGTGTTTACACAGTAAGGGGAGGAAAGATAGGGGGTGTACGCAGTAAGGGGAGGAGGGAGAGGAAAGATAGGGGGTGTACACAGTAAGGGGAGGAGGGAGAGGAAAGATAGGGGGTGTACACAGTAAGGGGAGGGAGGGAGAGGAAAGATAAAGATAGGGGTGTACACAGTAAGGGGAGGAGGGAGAGGAAAGATAGGGGGTGTACACAGTAAGGGGAGGAGGGAGAGGAAAGATAGGGGGTGTACACAGTAAGGGGAGGAGGGAGAGGAAAGATAGGGGGTGTACACAGTAAGGGGAGGAGGGAGAGGAAAGATAGGGGGTGTACACAGTAAGGGGAGGAGGGAGAGGAAAGATAGGGGGTGTACACAGTAAGGGGAGGAGGGAGAGGAAAGATAGGGGGTGTACACAGTAAGGGGAGGAGGGAGAGGAAAGATAGGGGGTTTACACAGTAAGGGGAGGAGGGAGAGGAAAGATAGGGGGTTTACACAGTAAGGGGAGGAGGGAGAGGAAAGATAGGGGGTGTACACAGTAAGGGGAGGAGGGAGAGGAAAGATAGGGGGTGTACACAGTAAGGGGAGGAGGGAGAGGAAAAGATAGGGGGTTTACACAGTAAGGGGAGGAAAGATAGGGGTGTACGCAGTAAGGGGAGGAGGGAGAGGAAAGATAGGGGGTGTACACAGTAAGGGGAGGAGGGAGAGGAAAGATTGGGGGTGTACACAGTAAGGGGAGGAGGGAGAGGAAAGATAGGGGGTGTACACAGTAAGGGGAGGAGGGAGAGGAAAGATAGGGGGTGTACGCAGTAAGGGGAGGAGGGAGGGAAAGATAGGGGGTACGCAGTAAGGGGAGGAGGGAGAGGAAAGATAGGGGGTGTACACAGTAAGGGGAGGAGGGAGAGGAAAGATAGGGGGTGTACGCAGTAAGGGGAGTAGGGAGAGGAAAGATAGGGGGTGTACACAGTAAGGGGAGGAGGGAGAGGAAAGATAGGGGGTTTACACAGTAAGGGGAGGAAAGATAGGGGGTGTACGCAGTAAGGGGAGGAGGGAGAGGAAAGATAGGGGGTGTACACAGTAAGGGGAGGAGGAGGGAGAGGAAAGATAGGGGGTGTACGCAGTAAGGGGAGGAGGGAGAGGAAAGATAGGGGGTTTACACAGTAAGGGGAGGAGGGAGAGGAAAGATAGGGGGTGTACACAGTAAGGGGAGGAGGGAGAGGAAAGATAGGGGGTGTACACAGTAAGGGGAGTAGGGAGAGGAAAGATAGGGGGTGTACACAGTAAGGGGAGGAGGGAGAGGAAAGATAGGGGGTTTACACAGTAAGGGGAGGAAAGATAGGGGGTGTACGCAGTAAGGGGAGGAGGGAGAGGAAAGATAGGGGTGTACACAGTAAGGGGAGGAGGGAGAGGAAAGATAGGGGGTGTACACAGTAAGGGGAGGAGGGAGAGGAACGATAGGGGGTGTACGCAGTAAGGGGAGGAGGGAGAGGAAAGATAGGGGGTGTACACAGTAAGGGGAGGAGGGAGAGGAAAGATAGGGGGTGTACACAGTAAGGGGAGGAGGGAGAGGAAAGATTGGGGGTGTACACAGTAAGGGGAGGAGGGAGAGGAAAGATAGGGGTGTACACAGTAAGGGGAGGAGGGAGAGGAAAGATAGGGGGTGTACACAGTAAGGGGAGGAGGGAGAGGAAAGATAGGGGGTGTACGCAGTAAGGGGAGGAGGGAGAGGAAAGATAGGGGGTGTACGCAGTAAGGGGAGGAGGGAGAGGAAAGATAGGGGGTTTACACAGTAAGGGGAGGAGGGAGAGGAAAGATAGGGGGTGTACGCAGTAAGGGGAGTAGGGAGAGGAAAGATAGGGGGTGTACGCAGTAAGGGGAGGAGGGAGAGGAAAGATAGGGGGTGTACGCAGTAAGGGGAGGAGGGAGAGGAAAGATAGGGGGTGTACGCAGTAAGGGGAGTAGGGAGAGGAAAGATAGGGGGTGTACGCAGTAAGGGGAGTAGGGAGAGGAAAGATAGGGGGTGTTCGCAGTAAGGGGAGTAGGGAGAGGAAAGATAGGGGGTGTACGCAGTAAGGGGAGGAAAAGGAGATAATGAGAGAGCACAAAAATAAACAAGGCTAACAGGGGAAGAGGGAGGGAGGGAGAAAGGAGTGATTTGATATAGGTGGGAATCAAGGTCAAGTCTATGGAACAAAGAGAGGGAGGGAGCGAGAGAGCGAGGGGGAGAAAGATAGAGATGGAGCCTTGAATTATAATTCCTTCATTAGGAAAGACCTTGGCAGAGAATTACTCTCTCTCTCTCGCTCTCTCTTTCTCTCTCACCTCTCTCATTCTCTGCTTAGTTTTCTATTTTTCTCTCCTTGACGTAACAGGCCTTTCATTAGCAAATCACTACTCAGCAACTCTGATGAAGAGAGCGAGAGGGATGGAGGGATGTAGGGAGGCAGATAAAGAGGGAGATAAAGAGGGAGAGGGTTAAAGTGTCCTTCACCTCTCTTTTAAAAGGTTTGGACCTATTTGAAGAGAGAGGGAGAGAGGGAGAGGGAGAGAGCGAGAGAGGGGAGAGAGGTAGAGAGAGAGAGAGGGGGAGAGAGAGAGAGGGAGAGCGTTAAAGTGTCCTTCACCTCTCTTTTAAAAGGTTTGGACCTCTGAAGAGTGAAGGAGAGAGGGAGAGAGGGAAAGAGCGAGAGAGGAGGAGAGAGAGAGAGGGAGAGAGGGAAAGAGCAAGAGAGGAGGAGAGAGAGAGAGGGAGAGAGGGAAAGAGCAAGAGAGGAGGAGAGAAAGAGGGAGAGAGAGAGAAGGAGGAGTTTAAGTGTCCTTCACCTCTCTTTAAAAAGGTTTGGACCTCTTTGAAGAGAGAGGGAGAGAGGGAAAGAGCAAGAGAGGAGAGAGAGAGAGAGGAGAGAGAGAGAGGGGGAGAGGGAGAGAGGGAGAGAGGAAGAGAGAGAGAGGAGGTTAAAGTGTCCTTCCCCTCTGTTTTAAAAGGTTTGAACCCCTTTGAAGAGCGCAAGAGAGCGAGAAATAAGGGTAGATGGATAGATAGAGAGAACATTTCGGGCCCATGCTAAAAGGTGGGCTTCTATTCTAAGAAATCTATAACTTCATTGGTCTCTTCTCTATCAATTATTTACATCCCTGATGTCCTTTCCACATGATGGAACCTGGACTGTGTACTAAACAGCACACTAACTCCTACACCCTATCTCCTACACACTAACTCCTACACCCTATCTCCTACACCCTATCTCCTACACCCTATCTCCTACAAACTAACTCCTACACCCTATCTCCTACACCCTATCTCCTACACACTATCTCCTACACCCTATCTCCTCTATAGGGCACTACTTGAGGTCCATCGTAGCTCAGTTGATAGAGCATGGAACTCGTAACTCCAGAACAATGTGATTGATATCCCGGAACCACCAGCACAGACAGTGAATGTACAGATGACCTGTAAGTCGTAATGGATAAACAGAGTCTGCTATATGGCACACGTAGTATTATAACAGGTTACAGCTTTGGACCACGACTGAATCCAGAATGGCACACTATTCCCATAATGTGGAACCTAGTTGAATCCAGACCGGCACACTATTCCCATAATGTGGAACCTAGTTGAATCCAGACCGGCACACTATTCCCATAATGTGGAACCTAGTTGAATCCAGACCGGCACACTATTCCCATAATGTGGAACCTAATTGAATCCAGACCGGCACACTATTCTCCTAATGTGGAACCTAGTTGAATCCAGACCGGCACACTATTCCCATAATGTGGAACCTAGTTGAATCCAGACCGGCACACTATTCTCCTAATGTGGAACCTAGTTGAATCCAGACCGGCACACTATTCCCATAATGTGGAACCTAGTTGAATCCAGACCGGCACACTATTCCCATAATGTGGAACCTAGTTGAATCCAGACCGGCACACTATTCTCCTAATGTGGAACCTAATTGAATCCAGAATGGCACACTATTCCCATAATGTGGAACCTAATTGAATCCAGAATGGCACACTATTCACATATAGTAGAACCTAATTGAATCCAGAACGACACTATTCACATATAGTAGAACCTAATTGAATCCAGAACGACACTATTCACATATAGTAGAACCTAATTGAATCCAGAACGGCACACTATTCCCATAATATGGAACCTAATTGAATCCAGAATGGCACACTATTCCCATATAGTAGAACCTAATTGAATCAAGAATGGCACACTATAGGGTATTGTACAAAGTAGTTTTACAATATATCCTATACTAGGATGAGACACAGACCTGTCATCAGTAGTCTATACTAGGATGAGATACAGACCTGTCATCAGTAGTCTATACTAGGATGAGATACAGACCTGTCATCAGTAGTCTATACTAGGATGAGATACAGACCTGTCATCAGTAGTCTATACTAGGATGAGATACAGACACAGACCTGTCATCAGTAGTCTATACTAGGATGAGACACAGACCTGTCATCAGTAGTCTATACTAGGATGAGACACAGACCTGTCATCAGTAGTCTATACTAGGATGAGATACAGACACAGACCTGTCATCAGTAGTCTATACTAGGATGATATACAGACCTGTCATCAGTAGTCTATACTAGGATGAGATACAGACACAGACCTGTCATCAGTAGTCTATACTAGGATGAGACACAGACCTGTCATCAGTAGTCTATACTAGGATGAGACACAGACCTGTCATCAGTAGTCTATACTAGGATGAGATACAGACACAGACCTGTCATCAGTAGTCTATACTAGGATGAGATACAGACCTGTCATCAGTAGTCTATACTAGGATGATATACAGACCTGTCATCAGTAGTCTATACTAGGATGAGATACAGACACAGACCTATCATCAGTAGTCTATAATAGGATGAGATACAGACCTGTCATCAGTAGTCTATACAAGGATGAGATACAGACCTGTCATCAGTAGTCTATACTAGGATGAGATACAGACCTGTCATCAGTAGTCTATACTAGGATGAGATACAGACACAGACCTGTCATCAGTAGTCTATACTAGGATGAGACACAGACCTGTCATCAGTAGTCTATACTAGGATGAGATACAGACACAGACCTGTCATCAGTAGTCTATACTAGGATGATATACAGACCTGTCATCAGTAGTCTATACTAGGATGAGATACAGACACAGACCTATCATCAGTAGTCTATACTAGGATGAGATACAGACCTGTCATCAGTAGTCTATACTAGGATGAGATACAGACCTGTCATCAGTAGTCTATACTAGGATGAGATACAGACCTGTCATCAGTAGTCTATACTAGGATGAGATACAGACACAGACCTGTCATCAGTAGTCTATACTAGGATGAGATACAGACACAGACCTGTCATCAGTAGTCTATACTAGGATGAGATACAGACCTATCATCAGTAGTCTATACTAGGATGAGATACAGACCTGTCATCAGTAGTCTATACTAGGATGAGATACAGACACAGACCTGTCATCAGTAGTCTATACTAGGATGAGATACAGACCTGTCATCAGTAGTCTATACTAGGATGAGATACAGACCTGTCATCAGTAGTCTATACTAGGATGAGATACAGACCTGTCATCAGTAGTCTATACTAGGATGAGATACAGACCTGTCATCAGTAGTCTATACTAGGATGAGATACAGACACAGACCTGTCATCAGTAGTCTATACTAGGATGATATACAGACCTGTCATCTGTAGTCTATACTAGGATGAGATACAGACCTGTCATCAGTAGTCTATACTAGGATGATATACAGACCTGTCATCAGTAGTCTATACTAGGATGAGATACAGACACAGACCTGTCATCAGTAGTCTATACTAGGATGAGATACAGACCTGTCATCAGTAGTCTATACTAGGATGAGATACAGACACAGACCTGTCATCAGTAGTCTATACTAGGATGATATACAGACCTGTCATCAGTAGTCTATACTAGGATGAGATACAGACCTGTCATCAGTAGTCTATACTAGGATGAGATACAGACCTGTCATCAGTAGTCTATACTAGGATGAGATACAGACCTGTCATCAGTAGTCTATACTAGGATGAGATACAGACACAGACCTGTCATCAGTAGTCTATACTAGGATGATATACAGACCTGTCATCAGTAGTCTATACTAGGATGAGATACAGACCTATCATCAGTAGTCTATACTAGGATGAGATACAGACACAGACCTGTCATCAGTAGTCTATACTAGGATGAGATACAGACCTGTCATCAGTAGTCTATACTAGGATGATATACAGACCTGTCATCAGTAGTCTATACTAGGATGAGATACAGACCTGTCATCAGTAGTCTATACTAGGATGATATACAGACCTGTCATCAGTAGTCTATACTAGGATGAGATACAGACCTGTCATCAGTAGTCTATACTAGGATGAGATACAGACCTGTCATCAGTAGTCTATACTAGGATGAGATACAGACACAGACCTGTCATCAGTAGTCTATACTAGGATGAGATACAGACCTGTCATCAGTAGTCTATACTAGGATGAGATACAGACCTGTCATCAGTAGTCTATACTAGGATGAGATACAGACACAGACCTGTCATCAGTAGTCTATACTAGGATGAGATACAGACCTGTCATCTGTAGTCTATACTAGGATGATATACAGACCTGTCATCAGTAGTCTATACTAGGATGAGACACAGACCTGTCATCAGTAGTCTATACTAGGATGAGATACAGACACAGACCTGTCATCAGTAGTCTATACTAGGATGATATACAGACCTGTCATCAGTAGTCTATACTAGGATGAGATACAGACCTGTCATCAGTAGTCTATACTAGGATGATATACAGACCTGTCATCAGTAGTCTATACTAGGATGAGATACAGACCTGTCATCAGTAGTCTATACTAGGATGAGATACAGACCTATCATCAGTAGTCTATACTAGGATGAGATACAGACACAGACCTGTCATCAGTAGTCTATACTAGGATGAGACACAGACCTGTCATCAGTAGTCTATACTAGGATGAGATACAGACCTGTCATCAGTAGTCTATACTAGGATGAGATACAGATACAGACCTAGGATCATCATCAGTAGTCTATACTAGGATGAGATACAGACCTGTCATCAGTAGTCTATACTAGGATGAGATACAGACCTATCATCAGTAGTCTATACTAGGATGAGACACAGACCTGTCATCAGTAGTCTATACTAGGATGAGATACAGACACAGACCTATCATCAGTAGTCTATACTAGGATGAGATACAGACCTGTCATCAGTAGTCTATACTAGGATGAGATACAGACCTGTCATCAGTAGTCTATACTAGGATGAGATACAGACCTATCATCAGTAGTCTATACTAGGATGAGGTACAGACACAGACCTGTCATCAGTAGTCTATACTAGGATGAGATACAGACCTATCATCAGTAGTCTATACTAGGATGAGATACAGACCTGTCATCAGTAGTCTATACTAGGATGATATACAGACCTGTCATCAGTAGTCTATACTAGGATGAGATACAGACCTGTCATCAGTAGTCTATACTAGGATGAGATACAGACCTGTCATCAGTAGTCTATACTAGGATGATATACAGTCCTGTCATCAGTAGTCTACTAGGATGATATACAGACCTGTCATCAGTAGTCTATACTAGGATGAGACACAGACACAGACCTGTCATCAGTAGTCTATACTAGGATGATATACAGACCTGTCATCAGTAGTCTATACTAGGATGATATACAGACCTGTCATCAGTAGTCTATACTAGGATGAGATACAGACACAGACCTGTCATCAGTAGTCTATACTAGGATGAGATACAGACCTGTCATCAGTAGTCTATACTAGGATGAGATACAGACACAGACCTGTCATCAGTAGTCTATACTAGGATGAGACACAGACCTGTCATCAGTAGTCTATACTAGGATGAGATACAGACACAGACCTGTCATCAGTAGTCTATACTAGGATGATATACAGACCTATCATCAGTAGTCTATACTAGTTTGAGATACAGACCTATCATCAGTAGTCTATACTAGGATGAGACACAGACCAGTCATCAGTAGTCTATACTAGGATGAGATACAGACACAGACCTATCATCAGTAGTCTATACTAGGATGATATACAGACCTGTCATCAGTAGTCTATACTAGGATGATATACAGACCTGTCATCAGTAGTCTATACTAGGATGAGACACAGACCTGTCATCAGTAGTCTATACTAGGATGAGACACAGACACAGACCTGTCATCAGTAGTCTATACTAGGATGAGATACAGACACAGACCTGTCATCAGTAGTCTATACTAGGATGATATACAGACCTATCATCAGTAGTCTATACTAGGATGAGATACAGACCTATCATCAGTAGTCTATACTAGGATGAGACACAGACCAGTCATCAGTATTCTATACTAGGATGAGACACAGACCTGTCATCAGTAGTCTATACTAGGATGAGGTACAGACACAGACCTGTCATCAGTAGTCTATACTAGGATGCGATACAGACCTATCATCAGTAGTCTATACTAGGATGAGGTACAGACACAGACCTGTCATCAGTAGTCTATACTAGGATGATATACAGACCTGTCATCAGTAGTCTATACTAGGATGAGATACAGACCTGTCATCAGTAGTCTATACTAGGATGAGATACAGACCTATCATCAGTAGTCTATACTAGGATGAGATACAGACACAGACCTGTCATCAGTAGTCTATACTAGGATGATATACAGACCTGTCATCAGTAGTCTATACTAGGATGAGATACAGACCTGTCATCAGTAGTCTATACTAGGATGAGATACAGACACAGACCTGTCATCAGTAGTCTATACTAGGATGAGATACAGACCTGTCATCAGTAGTCTATACTAGGATGAGATACAGACCTGTCATCAGTAGTCTATACTAGGATGAGATACAGACCTGTCATCAGTAGTCTATACTAGGATGATATACAGACCTGTCATCAGTAGTCTATACTAGGATGAGACACAGACCTGTCATCAGTAGTCTATACTAGGATGAGATACAGACACAGACCTGTCATCAGTAGTCTATACTAGTATGAGATACAGACCTGTCATCAGTAGTCTATACTAGGATGAGATACAGACCTGTCATCAGTAGTCTATACTAGGATGAGATACAGACCTGTCATCAGTAGTCTATACTAGGATGAGGTACAGACACAGACCTGTCATCAGTAGTCTATACTAGGATGAGACACAGACCTGTCATCAGTAGTCTATACTAGGATGAGATACAGACACAGACCTGTCATCAGTAGTCTATACTAGGATGAGGTACAGACACAGACCTGTCATCAGTAGTCTATACTAGGATGAGACACAGACCTGTCATCAGTAGTCTATACTAGGATGATATACAGACCTGTCATCAGTAGTCTATACTAGGATGATATACAGACCTATCATCAGTAGTCTATACTAGGATGAGACACAGACACAGACCTGTCATCAGTAGTCTATACTAGGATGAGACACAGACCTGTCATCAGTAGTCTATACTAGGATGATATACAGACCTGTCATCAGTAGTCTATACTAGGATGAGATACAGACCTATCATCAGTAGTCTATACTAGGATGAGGTACAGACACAGACCTGTCATCAGTAGTCTATACTAGGATGAGATACAGACCTGTCATCAGTAGTCTATACTAGGATGAGGTACAGACACAGACCTGTCATCAGTAGTCTATACTAGGATGAGACACAGACCTGTCATCAGTAGTCTATACTAGGATGAGATACAGACACAGACCTGTCATCAGTAGTCTATACTAGGATGAGGTACAGACACAGACCTGTCATCAGTAGTCTATACTAGGATGAGACACAGACCTGTCATCAGTAGTCTATACTAGGATGAGATACAGACACAGACCTGTCATCAGTAGTCTATACTAGGATGAGACACAGACCTGTCATCAGTAGTCTATACTAGGATGAGATACAGACACAGACCTGTCATCAGTAGTCTATACTAGGATGAGATACAGACCTATCATCAGTAGTCTATCCTACTATTCTTTTTGGGGCCTTGAACCTACAGCCCTGATGTCATGACTACTGCCCTGATGTCATAACTACAGCCCTGATGTCATGACTACTGCCCTGATGTCATAACTACAGCCCTGATGTCATGACTACTGCCCTGATGTCATAACTACAGCCCTGATGTCATAACTACAGCCCTGATGTCATAACTACTGCCCTGATGTCATAACTACAGCCCTGATGTCATAACTACAGCCCTGATGTCATAACTACTGCCCTGATGTCATAACTACAGCCCTGATGTCATAACTACAGCCCTGATGTCATAACTACTGCGCTGATGTCATAACTACTGCTCTGATGTCATGACTACAGCGCTGATGTCATAACTACAGCCCTGATGTCATGACTACAGCGCTGATGTCATAACTACAGCCCTGATGTCATGACTACAGCCCTGATGTCATGACTACAGCCCTGATGTCATAACTACTGCTCTGATGTCATGACTACAGCCCTGATGTCATAACTACTGCTCTGATGTCATGACTACAGCGCTGATGTCATAACTACAGCCCTGATGTCATGACTACAGCCCTGATGTCATGACTACAGCCCTGATGTCATAACTACAGCCCTGATGTCATGACTACAGCTCTGATGTCATAACTACTGCCCTGATGTCATGACTACAGCTCTGATGTCATGACTACAGCTCTGATGTCATAACTACTGCCCTGATGTCATGACTACAGCCCTGATGTCATTTCCATTTAAGTCCCCTTCCCTTGAAGTGTGCACTAGTTCACTTCCTGTCATGGATTAAAAAAAACTAACAGACATGTTTTTAGGAATGAGGTGGTGGAAACTCCCTCCAGCCACTTGCACCAATCACAAGCTTTTAAATCCTTTAGTTAGCGGGAACGAGTGCACACTTAGAAGAGAAGAGGAAGGAACAGAACTGGGTTACTGAAACCCCATAGGAGGTTGGTACATTTCATCATCAAAGAGATGACAAATGACATCATTGCATAACTGGGTTCAGGAGTTCTATTAGGATCCTGTTGAAGAGATGCTGCACCTCCTGGAGAAATGAGGACAGGGTTTAGGAGATCTATTAGGATCCTGTTGAAGAGATGCTGCACCTCCTGGAGAAATGAGGACAGGGTTTAGGAGATCTATTAGGATCCCATTGAAGAGATGCTGCACCTCCTGGAGAAATAAGGACAGGGTCTAGGACATCTATTAGGATCCTGTTGAAGAGATGCTGCACCTCCTGGAGAAATAAGGACAGGGTCTAGGAGATCTATTAGGATCCCGTTGAAGGGATGCTGCACCTCCTGGAGAAATAAGGACAGGGTCTAGGAGATCTATTAGGATCCCGTTGAAGAGATGCTGCACCTCCTGGAGAAATAAGGACAGGGTTTAGGAGATCTATTAGGATCCAGTTGAAGAGATGCTGTACCTCCTGGAGAATAAGGACATCACTGGTTCTTTCTTCTCTTCTATAGGTCAGACTGCTTCTAGTGATGTTTAACCTACTGAACTCACACACAGCAAGACGTCAGAGAGAGAGGGATAGAGAGAGAACAGAGAGAGTGGAAAGAGAGAGAGTAGAGAGAAGAGAGAGAGAGAGAGAAGAGAGAGACAGAGAGAAGAGAGAGAACAGAGAGAAGCGAGAGAGAACAGAGAGAAGCGAGAGAGAGAAGAGAGAGAGAGAGAGAACATAGAGAAACGAGAGTGATAGAGAGGGAGAGAAAGAGGGATGGAGAGAGAGAAAATAGATACAATTGAGAAGTAGGAGAGAGAGGGAAAAGAGGGAGACAGGGAGAGAGAGAGAGAGAGAGAGAGAGAGAGAGAGAGAGAGGGAGAGAGACAGGGAGAGAGAGAGAGAGAGAGAGAGAGACAGGGAGAGAGACAGGGAGAGAGAGAGAGAAATAAGTTCTAAGGTAGTAGCAG
>NC_060196.1:1436047-1446047 GCF_021184085.1 Oncorhynchus gorbuscha | reverse complement strand
ACTAATCTCACATGGTGAAGTTTGATACTTTCAGATGTAAAACTACTCGTTAATTAGCATAACGTGTTCCGGAACTCGTGGTTAGAACTTCAGAACTCTCGTCCCAAACGACAGGTACTTGGTGATTCCTTTAATGAGGTAACTGTCACAGGGACACAAGAGTAGGAAGATAACATGAAAAGAAATGGAGAGAAATGGAGAGATTTAAAAAAGAAAGAAAGACTGAAAATATGCGTCAGAGAATAAATGAAATGTGTTTTACCGTGTGCATGGTAGGACTTGGTACGAGTTCAGTCGCTCTCGCTAACATTAAACGAGGTTCTGCTGATGTCTGATGAGGGTGACAGGAGTGGGTTTGAGACAGAAAAATGACTTTAAAGGAAAGAAACTGTGAAAGGCGATTAAAGAGCTAAAAGGGAAAATATCTAAGATCTCTGATGTCAACGTCCCACCATTTCTCTGTCTCTCTCACTGATGTCAACTCCCCACCATTTCTCTGTCTCTCTCTCTGATGTCAACTCCCCACCATTTCTCTGTCTCTCTCTCTGATGTCAACTCCCCACCATTTCTCTGTCTCTCACACTGATGTCAACTCCCCACCATTTCTCTGTCTCTCTCTCTGATGTCAACTCCCCACCATTTCTCTGTCTCTCTCACTGATGTCAACTCCCCACCATTTCTCTGTCTCTCTCTCTGATGTCAACTCCCCACCATTTCTCTGTCTCTCTCTCTGATGTCAACTCCCCACCATTTCTCTGTCTCTCTCTCTGATGTCAACTCCCCACCATTTCTCTGTCTCTCTCTCTGATGTCAACTCCCCACCATTTCTCTGTCTCTCTCACTGATGTCAACTTCCCACCATTTCTCTCTCTCTCTTTCTCTCTCTCTCTCTCTCTCTCTCTCTCTCTCTCTCTCTCTCTCTCTCTCTCTCTCTCTCTCTCTCTCTCTCTCTCTCTCTCTCTCTCTTTGTATCTCTCTCTGTCTCATTCTCTCTCTCCCTGTCTCTCGTTCTCTCTCTCTGCCTCTTTAACCACTAGGCTACCTGTCTCTCTAAACACTAGGTTACCTGCCTCTCTAACCACTAGGTTACCTGCATCTCTAACCACTAGGCTACCTGCCTCTCTAACCACTAGGCTACCTGCCTCTCTAACCACGAGGCTACCTGCCTCTCTAACCACT
Source organism: Oncorhynchus gorbuscha (assembly GCF_021184085.1). NCBI lineage: Eukaryota > Metazoa > Chordata > Actinopteri > Salmoniformes > Salmonidae > Oncorhynchus > Oncorhynchus gorbuscha. The sequence continues at coordinate 1,444,868 of NC_060196.1, read as the reverse complement.
AGGTTACCTGCCTCTCTAACCACTAGGCTACCTGCCTCTCTAACCACTAGACTACCTGTCTCTCTAAACACTAGGTTACCTGCCTCTCTAACCACTAGGTTACCTGCCTCTCTAACCACTAGGCTACCTGCCTCTCTAACCACTAGGCTACCTGCCTCTCTAACCACGAGGCTACCTGCCTCTCTAACCACTAGGCTACCTGCCTCTCTAAACACTAGGCTACCTTTCTCTCTAACCACTAGGCTACCTGCCTCTCTAACCACTAGGCTACCTTTCTCTCTAACCACTAGGCTACCTGCCTCTCTAAACACTAGGTTACCTGCCTCTCTAACCACTAGGTTACCTGCCTCTCTAACCACTAGGCTACCTGCCTCTCTAACCACTAGGCTACCTGCCTATCTAACCACTAGGCTACCTGCCTCTCTAAACACTAGGCTACCTTTCTCTCTAACCACTAGGCTACCTGCCTCTCTAACCACGAGGCTACCTGCCTCTCTAACCACTAGGCTACCTGCCTCTCTAAACACTAGGCTACCTGCCTATCTAACCACTAGGTTACCTGCGTCTCTAACCACTAGGTTACCTGCCTCTCTAAACACTAGGCTACCTTTCTCTCTAACCACTAGGCTACCTGCCTCTCTAACCACTAGGCTACCAGAGAGAACAGTCCATGACTAGGTTGACAGGACTCTTTGACACTTTTTAAGGCCTTCCTCTGACACCACCTGGTATAGAGTTCCTGGATAGTAGGAAGCTTGGCCCCAGTGATGTATGGGTGGTATACACTACTCTATGTAGCACCAGTGGCTTGTGGTTGGACTCTAAGCAGTTACCATACAAGGTGGTGATGCAACCAGTCAGGCTGCTCTCGATGGTGCAGCTGTTGAACTTCATCAGGTATCAGGAGTTATGGACACGTATTCAGTGACCAGTCAGGCTGCTCTCGATGGTGCAGCTGTTGAACTTCATCAGGTATCAGGAGTTATGGACATGTATTCAGTGACCAGTCAGGGTGCTCTCGATGGTGCAGCTGTTGAACTTCATCAGGTATCAGGAGTTATGGACACGTATTCAGTGACCAGTCAGGGTGCTCTCGATGGTGCAGCTGTTGAACTTCATCAGGTATCAGGAGTTATGGACACGTATTCAGTGACCAGTCAGGGTGCTCTCGATGGTGCAGCTGTTGAACTTCATCAGGTATCAGGAGTTATGGACACGTATTCAGTGAAGAGTTACTTTCCTTTCTCAGACATTTCAACCTGAGGCACAAACACACACTCACATAAACACACACACTGTGAAGAGAGTGTTTGATGTGTGATGAGGTGTTATGTTCCTAAAGTACAGTAGGTGCTGAACAGGAACAAGAGGATCCACAAGAAGAACTGAGTGTGAAACACAGTTGTACAGCAACGGATGATCTTCACTCTGTCTGTGTCTTACTACTACTACTAGATATACTAGTCTAGGGGAGTGATGTCACTGTGTCTGTGTCATACTACTACTAGATATACTAGTCTAGAGGAGTGATGTCACTGTGTCATACTACTACTAGATATACTAGTCTAGAGGAATGATGTCACTGTGTCTAACTACTACTAGATATACTAGTATAGAGGAGTGATGTCACTGTGTCATACTACTACTAGATATACTAGTCTAGAGGAGTGATGTCACTGTGTCATACTACTACTAGATATACTAGTCTAGAGGAGTGATGTCACTGTGTCATACTACTACTACTAGATATACTAGTCTAGGGGAGTAATGTCACTGTGTCATACTACTACTAGATATACTAGTCTAGAGGAGTGATGCACTGTGTCATACTACTACTACTAGATATACTAGTCTAGAGGAGTGATGCCACTGTGTCATACTACTACTAGATATACTAGTCTAGAGGAGTGATGTCACTGTGTTATACTACTACTAGATATACTAGTCTAGGGGAGTGATGTCACTGTGTCTGTGTCATACTACTACTAGATATACTAGTCTAGAGGAGTGATGTCACTGTGTCATACTACTACTAGATATACTAGTCTAGGGGAGTGATGTCACTGTGTCATACTACTACTACTAGATATACTAGTCTAGGGGAGTGATGCACTACTAGATATACTAGTCTAGAGGAGTGATGTCACTGTGTCATACTACTACTACTAGATATACTAGTCTAGAGGAGTGATGTCACTGTGTCATACTACTACTAGATATACTAGTCTAGAGGAATGATGTCACTGTGTCTTACTACTACTAGATATACTAGTCTAGAGGAGTGATGTCACTGTGTCATACTACTACTAGATATACTAGTCTAGAGGAGTGATGTCACTGTGTCATACTACTACTAGATATACTAGTCTAGAGGAATGATGTCACTGTGTCTTACTACTACTAGATATACTAGTCTAGAGGAGTGATGCACTACTAGATATACTAGTCTAGAGGAGTGATGTCACTGTGTCATACTACTACTACTAGATATACTAGTCTAGAGGAGTGATGTCACTGTGTCATACTACTACTAGATATATTAGTCTAGAGGAGTGATGTCACTGTGTCATACTACTACTAGATATACTAGTCTAGAGGAGTGATGTCACTGTGTTATACTACTACTACTAGATATACTAGTCTAGAGGAGTGATGTCACTGTGTCATACTACTACTAGATATACTAGTCTAGAGGAGTGATGTCACTGTGTCATACTACTACTACTAGATATACTAGTCTAGAGGAGTGATGTCACTGTGTCATACTACTACTAGATATACTAGTCTAGAGGAGTGATGTCACTGTGTCATACTACTACTAGATATACTAGTCTAGAGGAGTGATGTCACTGTGTCATACTACTACTAGATATACTAGTCTAGAGGAGTGATGTCACTGTGTCATACTACTACTAGATATACTAGTCTAGAGGAGTGATGCACTACTAGATCTACTAGATATACTAGTCTAGAGGAGTGATGTCACTGTGTCATACTACTACTACTAGATATACTAGTCTAGAGGAGTGATGTCACTGTGTCATACTACTACTAGATATACTGGTCTAGAGGAGTGATGTCACTGTGTCATACTACTACTACTAGATATACTAGTCTAGAGGAGTGATGTCACTGTGTCATACTACTACTAGATATACTGGTCTAGAGGAGTGATGTCACTGTGTCATACTACTACTACTAGATATACTAGTCTAGAGGAGTGATGTCACTGTGTCATACTACTACTACTAGATATACTAGTCTAGAGGAATGATGTCACTGTCTAACTACTACTAGATATACTAGTCTAGAGGAGTGATGCACTGTGTCATACTACTACTACTAGATATACTAGTCTAGAGGAGTGATGTCACTGTGTCATACTACTACTAGATATACTAGTCTAGAGGAGTGATGTCACTGTGTCATACTACTACTAGATATACTAGTCTAGAGGAGTGATGCACTACTAGATCTACTAGATATACTAGTCTAGAGGAGTGATGTCACTGTGTCATACTACTACTAGATATACTAGTCTAGAGGAGTGATGTCACTGTGTCATACTACTACTACTAGATATACTAGTCTAGAGGAGTGATGTCACTGTGTCATACTACTACTACTAGATATACTAGTCTAGAGGAGTGATGTCACTGTGTCATACTACTACTGGAGAGAATTTCACAGATTCATCAGTTGACTCAAGTCTTTCGGTGGAGAGTCACTGTCTGTGTACACCAAAAACTGTTCTACCTGTAATCAAAGTAGGTTCTACCTAGAACCAAAAAGAGTTCTACCTGGAGCCTTTGAAAAAAGTCATTTTTTCAAAGCGTTTTCCTGTTGTGACAGCCGAAGAACCCTTTCAGGTTCTAGATATCCCTTTATTTTCTCAGCGTGTAGATCTTCAGAACAACTGAATGAGGCTTCTCCTCAATCTCTCTGTGGAAAGCCAACCCTTAGCATTCTACAAGGACAACAGCACAAGGCCTCATGATTTCAGCAGATTTTCTGTGAGTTATTGAAAGATAGTTCCCTGTTCTGTTCCTTCTGTTGTGTTAAATGGTGCTGTTGCCCTCTCTCTGATACCCGTGCCAAAGGACATGGTGTGTGTTGTGTTCTGTTCATATGTGAGCTATTGCATTTGGCCCAAGGCTCTTTTTCCACACGACTCCTTGGAAGTCTGTCAAAAGAATTACCAATCCTGATGAATCTCTCTCCATCCTCCACACACACACACACACACACACACACACACACACACACACACACACACACACACACACACACACACACACACACACACACACACACACACACACACACACACACACACACACACACACACACGCACACACGCACACACGCACACACGCACACACGCACGCACGCACGCACGCACACACACACTCACACACACACACTTGTTCACTCACACACACAAACACTCACACACGTTCACACACACACACGCACACTCACACACAGAGCATGTTATCATGAGGTACATCAGAGTAACGGTGTGAGTTGGCATCGTTCTGCCTGCATGGTTCCTCCTCTGTCAACAGTACGTGAACAAACATTAGAGGACAGGAAGAATGTTTTACCTGTCTCTCTAACCACTAGGCTACCTGCCTCTCTAACCATGAGGCTACCGGCCTCTCTAACCACTAGGCTACCTGCCTCTCTAATAACTAGGATACCTGCATCTCTAATCATTAGGATACCTGCTGCTCTAAAAACTAGGATACCTGCCTCTCTAACCACTAGGCTACCTGCCTCTCTAATCACTAGGATACCTGCCTCTCTAACCACTAGGCTACCTGCCTCTCTAATCACTAGGATACCTGCCTCTCTAATCACTAGGCTACCTGCCTCTCTAACCACTAGGCTACCTGCCTCTCTAATCACTAGGATACCTGCCTCTCTAACCACTAGGCTACATGCCTCTCTAATCACTAGGATACCTGCCTCTCTAATCACTAGGCTACCTGCCACTCTAATCACTAGGATACCTGCCTCTCTAATCACTAGGCTACCTGCTGCTCTAAAAACTAGGCTACCTGCTGCTCTAACCACTAGGCTACCTGCCTCTCTAAGCACCTGGCTACGTGCTGCTCTAACCACTAAGCTACCTGTTGCTCTAACCACTAGGCTAACTGTTGCTCTAACCAAAATGCTACCTGCCCCTCTAACCATTAGGCTACCTGCTGCTCTAACCACTAGGCTACCTGACTCTCTAACCACTAGGCTACATACTGATCTAACCACTAGGCTACCTGCTGCTCTAACCACCAGGCTACCTGCTGATCTAACCACTAGGCTACCTGCTGCTCTAACCACTAGGCTACTTGCTGCTCTAACTACTAGGCTACCTGCCTCTCTAACCACTAGGCTACATGCCCCTCGAACCATTAGGCTACCTGCTGCTCTAATCATTAGGCTACCTGCTGCTCTAACCACTAGGCTACCTGCTGTTCTAACGACTAGGCTACCTGCGTCTCTAACCACTAGGCTAAATGTTGCTCTAACCAAAATGCTACCTGCCCCTCTAACCAGTAGGCTACCTGCTGCTCTAACCACTAGGCTACCTGACTCTCTAACCCCTATGCTACCTGCTGATCTAACCACTAGGCTACCTGCTGCTCTAACCACTAGGCTACCTGCTGCTCTAACCACTAGGCTACCTGCCCCTCTAACCACTAGGCTACCTTCCCCTCTAACCACTAGGCTACCTGCCTCTCTAACCACTAGGCTACCTGCCCCTCTAACCACTAGGCTACCTGCTGCTTTAACCACTAGGCTACCCGCCTCTCTAACCACTAGGCTACCTGCCTCTCTAATCACTAGGCTACCTGCCTCTCTAACCACTAGAATACCTGCCTCTCTAATACCTAGGCAACCTGCCTCTCTAACCACTAGGCTACCTGCTGCTCTAACGACTAGGCTACCTGCCTCTCTAACCACGAGGCTACCTGTCTCTCTAACCACTAGGCTACCTGTCTCTCTAACCACTAGGCTACCGGCCTCTCTAACCACTAGTCTACCTGCATCTCTAACCACTAGGCTACCTTTTGCTCTAACCAAAATGCTACCTGCCCCTCTAACCACTAGGCTACCTGCATCTCTAACCACTAGGCTAACTGTTGCTCTAACCAAAATGCTACCTGCCCCTCTAACCACTAGGCTACCTGCTGCTCTAACCACTAGGCTACCTGACTCTCTAACCACTAGGCTACCTGCTGCTCTAACCACTAGGCTACCTGCCTCTCTAACCACTCGGCTACCTGCCTCTCTAACCACTCGGCTACCTGCCTCTCTAACCACTAGGCTACCTGCTGCTCTAACCACTAGGCTACCTGCTGCTCTAACCACTAGGCTACCTGCTGCTCTAACCACTAGGCTACCTGCGTCTCTAACCACTAGGCTACCTGCTCCTCTAACCACTAGGCTACCTGCTGCTCTAACTACTAGATAGTATAACTACATAGTATTTGTTGTCGATAGACATAATATTCAAACACTTGTGTGTGTGCGTGCTTGCATGCGCGCGTGTGTGTGTGTGTGTGTGTGTGTGTGTGTGTGTGTGTGCGTGTGTGTGTGTGTGTGCGTGAGTGCGTGTGTGTTGACAGCCTTTGGGCCCTGTCAGAGCATGTGTATCAGGGATACAGAGAGACAGATGAAGCCTTTCTGCTTCCTCTCACTAACATGGTTATTCTTCCACTGCACAGATTACACGCACACACACACACCACGCACGCACACACACACTCCACTCCCTTGACTCCTCCACAATACTCACATACAGACTCCATACTGTTGATCTTGAATCTGTAAACAAATCATACCAGAGATATCACAAGGATTCTAGAGTAACTGACCATATTACAATTGTCACAAGGATTCTAGAGTAACTGACCATATTACAATTGTCACAATGATTCTAGAGTAACTGACCATATTACAATTGTCACAAGGATTCTAGAGTAACTGACCATATTACAATTGTCACAAGGATTCTAGGGTAACTGACCATATCAAAATTATCACAAGGATTCTAGAGTAACTGACCATATCAAAATTGTCAAGGATTCTAGAGTTCCTGACCATATTAAAATAATCACAAGGATTCTAGAGTTCCTGACCATATTCAAATTATCACAAGGTGTAAGGGTTTTCTGGTGAAAGAGAAGCGGACCAAAAAGCAGCATGGTGGTTCTCTTTATTCATGTTCTTTAATATATAAAGAAACTACACATGAGATAACTAACAAAAACAACAAACGTGAGAAAACCTAAAACTGTCCTATCTGGTGCAAACACAGAGACAGGAACAATCCCCCACAAACATACAGTGAAACCCAGGCTACCTAAGTATGATTCTCAATCAGAGACAACTAATGACACCTGCCTCTGATTGAGAACCATACTAGGCCGAAACATAGAAATTCCCAAAACCTAGAAGAAAAAAAACATAGACTGCCCACCCAACTCACGCCCTGACCATACTAACTAAATACAAAACACAGGAAATAAAGGTCAGAACGTGACACAAGGATTCTAGAGTTCCTGACCATATTAAAATTGTCACAAGGATTCTAGAGTTCCTGACCATAGTAAAATTGTCACAAGGATTCTAGAGTTCCTGACCATATTAAAATTATCACAAGGATTCTAGAGTTCCTGACCATATTAAAATTGTCACAAGGATTCTAGAGTTCCTGACCATATTAAAATTCCCTGGTCAAAAGGAATGCACTATACAGGGAACAGGGAGCCATTTGGAACGCGCTGAAACGACAAACTTGTCTTACCTAATTGTTTCAAAGACAATAAATGAAAGGTGTTTAACCTGATGAATTTCAAAAGTGTTCAGATGAAACCCTGAGCCGTTGGAGTTTACTGAACCAGATAGTACTGAGTTTACTGAACCAGGTAGTACTGAGTTTACTGAACCAGGTAGTACTGTCAGATCAACTATCAATGACAGAGTTTTAGAGCCAGATTCAGTATCAGTAGCTCACACACACACACACACACACACACACACACACACACACACACACACACACACACACACACACACACACACACACACACACACACACACACACACACACACACACACACACACACACACACACACACACACACACACACACACACACACACACACACACACATACTGTTTGAGTTTACTGAACCAGATAGTACTGTCAGATCAACTATCAATGACAGAGTTTTGGAGCCAGATTCAGTATCAGTAGCTCACACACATACAGATACACAAACACACACACGCACACATATATACACACACACACGCATACTGTTTGGTGTGTGTGTGTGTGTGTGTGTGTGTGTGTGTGTGTGTGTGTGTGTGTGTGTGTGTGTGTGTGTGTGTGTGTGTGTGTGTGTGTGTGTGTGTGTGTGTGTGTGTGTGTGTGTGTGTGTGTGTGTGTGTGTGTGTTTGTTTTTCCGACCCCTCAGTTTCCTCTGTGTTATAGTTCTCATCGACCTTGTGGTTCTAACTCTTCTGTTTCTCAAAACAGACCACTTCCTCAGAGACACAACTAAAGGTATTAGTGCCTGACCCCTGACCTCTCGCTGAGGATTATGGGTATGAGGAAGTGACCCCTACGGTCCGTGTCGGCTCCTGTGGGTCTGATGTTATAAAGACAGAGAGAGAGAGAGAGATACACTCATGGCATTCACAGTCAGTTCACTGACAACCCTCTCAGATCACAGCAAAATCACACTCTACTTGAACAGAGCTCCTCTATCATGAGGCATCAAAGCCAAAGGAAACGGAATAATATTAA
>NC_060196.1:1426047-1428547 GCF_021184085.1 Oncorhynchus gorbuscha | reverse complement strand
CTGTATTTAGCACCATCCATCACTCCTTCAATTCTGACCAGTTTCCCAGTCCCTGCCGATGAAAAACATCCCCACAGCATGATGCTGCCACCACCATGCTTCACTGTGGGGATGCTGTTTTCGGGGTGATGAGAGGTGTTGTGTTTGCACCAGACATGGCGTTTTCCTTGATGGCCAAAAAGCTCAATTCCAGTCTCATCTGACCAGAGTACCTTCTTCCATATGTTTGGGGAGTCTCCCACATGCCTTTTGACGAACACCAAACATGTTTGCTTATTTTTTTCTGGCCACTCGTCTGTAAAGCCCAGCTCTGTGGAGTGTACGACTTAAAGTGGTTCTATGGACAGATACGCCAATCTCCGCTGTGGAGCTTTGCAGCTCCTTCAGGGTTATCTTTGGTCCGCTTGTTGCCTCTGATTAATGCCCTCATTGCCTGGTTCGTGAGTTTTGGTGTGTGGCGGCCCTCTCTTGGCAGGTTTATTGTGGTGCCACATTGTTTCCATTTTATTATAATGGATTTAATATATGCTCTGTGGGATGTTCAAAGATTCAGATATTTTTTATAACCCAACCCTGATCTGTACTTCTTCACAACTTTGTCCCTGACCTGTTTGGAGAGCTCCTTGGTCTTCATAGTGCCACTTGCTTGGTGGTGCCCCTTTCTTAGCGGTGATACAGACTCTGGGGCCTTTCAGAACAGATGTATGTATGCTGAGATCATGTGACTGATCACGTGACACTTAGATTTCAGACAGGTGGACTTCATTTAACTAATTATGTGACTTCTGAAGGTAATTGGTTGCACCAGATCTTATTTAGGGGCTTCATAGTAAAGGGGGTGAATACATATGCACACATCACATTTATTTATTTTTATTTTTTCAATTGTTTGAAACAAGTAATTGTTTTCATTTCAATTCACCAATGTGGACTTTTATGTGTACGTCCATTACATACAATCCACATTAAAATTTAAATTAAATTACAGGTTGTAATGCAACAAAATAGTAAACATGCCATGGGGTTGAAAATTTTTGTAAGGCACTGTAAATAGTGGCAATTTGAATAATTGTTAAGCAGTCTTATAGCTTGGGGGTAGAAGCTGAGATTTTTGATCTAAGACTTGGATCTCCTGTACTGCTTGCCATGCGGTAGCAGAGAGAACAGTCTATGATTTGGATGACTGGAGTCTTTGACCATTTTTTGGGCCTTCCTTTGACACCGCCTGGTATAGAGGTCCTGGATGGCAATGAAGCTCAGCCTCAGTGATGTACTGTGCCGTATACACTACCCTCTGTAGTGCCTTACGTTAGATACCGATCAGTTGCCATACCAGGCAGTGATGCAACCGGTCAGGATGCTCTCAATGGTGCAGCTGTAGAACATTTTGAGGATCTGGGGAAATCTTGCCAAATCTTTTCAGTCTCCTGAGGGGGAAAAGCTGTTGTCTTGCCCTCTTCATGACTGTCTTGGTGTGTTTGGACCATGATAGTTCATTGGTGATGTGGACACCAAGGAACTTGAAACTCTCGACCCTCTCCACTACAGTCCCATCGATGTTAATGGGGGCCTGTTCGGCCATCCTTTTCCTATATACATAGGTTTCCCATTTTTCCAGGTGGGAAAGGGAAGTGTGGAGTGCAGTAGAGATAGTCTCATCTGATGAGCTGGTCCAATAGGAAGTGTTAATTTACATTCCCAAAAACACCTGTTGTCCACCATTTGATCCATAATGAACAAAGCCTTGTTCTACTGGGAAAATTACATCAGGAGCAGCTGGGTCCCATCCAGGTAACGAGGTCGTCTGTCTGAACACACGCACACACACACACACACACACACACACACACACACACACACACACACACACACACACACACACACACACACACACACACACACACACACACACACACACACACACACACACACACACACACACACACACACACACACACACACACACACACACACACACACACACACACACACACACACACACACACACACACATCCAGACACATCCAGATCATAAGACCGTCTGTCTGAACATGTGTCACACACACACACACACACACACACGATGCTCACACACACACACACACACACCAGATAACGATACCATCTGTGTGAACATGTGTCTGTTTGATGTGTGAGATGCTCATCGATGCTCAACTAGCAAATCCACACCTGTGTGTGTGTGTGTGTGTGTGTGTGTGTGTGTGTGTGTGTGTGTGTGTGTGTGTGTGTGTGTGTGTGTGTGTGTGTGTGTGTGTGTGTGTGTGTGTGTGTGTGTGTGTGTGTGTGTGTGTGTGTGTGTGTGTTAAAACACAATCCGCCATTGAAGTGACTCTACTTTAAGAAGTAAACGTTACTAATTATCATATCTATTTAGATACTGAGGATGTTGCTTATTTAATCTCGTTAGTAATGCCAGATGTGTTGTTGCACTTTAGTTTTGTGTTGTGATGCTTCAGGAGTTTTACAGCAGACAACTTCA